>NC_079147.1:26386231-26567731 GCF_945859685.1 Eupeodes corollae
ATCTGAAATGAAAAATAAAAGCGCCTAATGACAGTTCACAATTAAGAGTGTTTAAATTTGATTTTAAATTGAAAATGCAAACAAATTAGGTCTTTGACAAATGAAATTAATTTCTTTTACCAGTGAAAATTCCCATTACAAGAAATAATCTATCCTATATATTAATTTCAATCACTTTGATTTCATTGTTGAAATTGAAATCAAAATGAGGTTAAGTTTTATCCATATAATCAAATCAGGTTAAAGTTCGAAGTACATAATTACGATTTTTTTGTTTTTAATATATATATTATCAATTTAAAAAATCACTTTACCTTTGCATTAATTTCTTTATAATTGTTATTTAGATAGAAATTAGACAATGCCACATGAAAAATAATTTAAACAAATTGGTTTTCTAGTGCTTTTGATATCATAAAACTCCATCGAAAAATAAACAACAACAAAGCAATAGTTACCTTTATGTATTGTTCTACTCTAAATAATTATATTCTTTTTGATGTATCTTGATAAAAATTTAATTATACATCACGTGTAGTCTCACAATTAAATAATCAATTCGTATGGTTACATACGTTTTAGTTTAATTATTGTGAATACAGTTTTTGTTTTGTTGTGTTGCATTCAATTTACGTTTTTGAGCATTCAATAAACTATCTACATATTTATATTATTTAATGTCGATAAAAATTGGTTCTGTAAAACTAAATAAGTTCAAAAATGTAAAGGTTCAGAAATGGATTGCTCACGGAAAGTCAAATTTGTGTAATGTTGACTATCGTGAATTAAATTTTCTCAGTGGGAAATATTCAGAGGGTCATTTAATTCACGATAGCTCCTAATATTGATCTAAACTTACCTTAAAACAAAAAAATTATTGAAAATTCAAAACTTTAATATTTAAAATGATGCTTTAAAGCCAAAAATAACAAAATATTGAAAATTGATTATGAATAACTAATAACAGACACCCCCCATTTGTTGTGTCTATTTGATTTTTGTTTGTAATATATTTTGTGCTGTGATCCGTCATATTCAAATGAACGTCATGAAAAAGGATATGCGCGTCATTGTACCATTGGGACACATTCGAAATAATATATACATTGAATATGAATATTTATGTCTTCTCCCTTCTCCTCTTTCATTTCTCTTTTAAATGATTTTGATGTGGGTTCAAAATTATTTTATCCCAATGGGACTCCTAAATACCACACGAGTCAGTTTCAATAATTCACAATATCTAAACACAAGGTTAATGCATTCTGACCGACCGACCGGATACGGATATGCTTACACCTCGCCTAGTTGGGTTAGGGTATGTTGCGTGTTGCACACAATCGATGTGTAGTGTAGTAATTCACGGTAACTTATATTTTACTATAGAAATACACACCGTATGAATAACAAACAAGTCTAATTTTATTTCAAATAATGGGACACTTTAAATATTTCTACATCAAATCGTAGCAATCCAATTTCCATTGGGACTTGAGTTGATACACATGATGCGGTACAGGGGTTGGGATGGTTCGGTTCGCTGGATGAATACTTGTCCCACAGGATAACATACCAACCAGTGGTATTTATGACCCTTATAACAATAAACTCTTTGTTGAGTGTCTCTAAGTAACTGTGACCATACGGCAGTGATAAAGGATGAGCAAAACAGAGATCTATGCAATACTTCAAAAATTCTCTGAAATTATAGGATATATAGAGAAAAAGGATTCGACCAATAAATCAAATTATTATAAAGAGAATGATTTTGACAGTTCGACAAATCTGTTCTTATTTTTTTGTTTGTATCGCACTTGTTTCTGAAATGTATCGGGTGTTTGTTTTAGAGACCATATGGACAAAGAAGAATTTATTTGGAGTAATAAGTTGATAGGTACTTCAACAGAAGGAAGTTGATATTGAGATGATTTCGTGCGTGACCTTTTTTTTAAGGACCAACCGTTTTGATTCATATTATTTATGATACATGATATATTCCAAATGGGAACATTTCGGCAAGACATAGAGTATATTTCTTTACTGCTAAAATCAAAGAAATTCCACGTTAAGGAACAGACCCAATATTAATACAAAAATCTTAACACCTCGCATCGGTAAAAAAAACATCTGATAAAAAAGAAGAGTAGAATTCAGTTTGTTAAACAGCGATTTAGTTAGTTTTTAAGAAGAAAAAAAAAAGAAACTTCATTAACTTTCATTTATTTACTTAAAATATTTGGTTTGCCGCAAGGGTAAGTTATTTCTCCAGCACTTTTTTCTTTTTATATTATAATAAACATCCAACGGCTTTGTTTTAACATACAAAAGCATGTGCTTGTTTCTTCTTGTGACAATATGGAACATCATCATTATTGTCTTGGCTTCAAATTGGTAGCGGTGGAATCTGACACATGTCAAACTCAACTGACACATGCCAAACTCAGCTATCTACGATAATGGGATGCTTAAGAATCGAAGAACGCGGCTAGCATGTGCTTGTTTCTTCTTGTGACAATATGGAACATCATCATTATTGTCTTGGCTTCAAATTGGTAGCGGTAGAATCTGACACATGTCAAACTCAACTGACACATGTCAAACTCAGCTATCTACGATAATGGGATTACTTCTTCGGATACTATAAAACAATATCATTTCGTGGTTCTAAGTTGGTAGCTCTGGCATTTGAAACCTGTCAAATTCAGCTCTTGTTTGAAGTGTCATGATACTAGTGGTATTTCCGTCATTCATGATAATGGGTCGCTTCAGAATCCAACAACGTGGTTAAGTTTATTAACACTTACTTCTGCGGATAATATAAAACAATATCATTAATATTGTGGTTTTAAGTTGGTAGCTCTGACATTTGACACCTGCCAAACTCAGCTGATATTTGAAGTGTCATGATATTAGTGGAATGTTTGCCATGAGAACATTTCGACAAGACATATAGTATGATTCTTTACTGTGAAAATCAAAGAAATTCAAAGTTAAGGAACAGACCCAATATTACTAAAAATCTCAACACCTTCTGAAACCGCATCGGTAAAAAACATCTGATAAAGTAGAAAGTAGAGTTCAGTTTGCTAAACAGTGATTCAAAATCAGCTTTAGTCTTTAAGAAAAAAAAACTTCATTTAGCTCGATATTGATAAAAGTCTTTACTTTTGATGACTTTTTATACTTTTATTAAAATATATGGCTTGCAACAGGGGTCAACAATTACGTCTACATGACTTTTTCTCTTTTTATATTATAATAAACATCCAACGGTTTAGTGTCGCGATACAAAAGTATATCATTGTTTCTTTTTGTGATAATATGGAACAATATCAATATGATCTTAGTTTCAAATTGGTAGCGTTGGAATCTGGCACATGTCAAACTAAACTGACACATGTCAAACTCAATTATCTACGATAATGGGTCGCTTCAGAATCCAACAACGCGGCTACGTTCATTAATAAATACTTCTCCGGATAATATGAAACAATATCATTAATTTTGTGGTTTTAAGTTGGTAGCTTTGGCATTTGACACCTGTCAAACTCAGCTGTTATTTTAAGTGTCATGATATTAGTGGAATGTTCGTCATTTACGATAATGGGTCGTTTAACAATCGGACAACACGTTTAAATAAATTAAAACTTACAACACTTTTCGTGCATCACGCAATGAATATAATGGTCGTCATAATTGACTGACTATGGTAAACTAGTGAAATAATTGGGAGAAAGTGGAAGCGTTTCTGGTTATGACACTTAGTTAAAATCATTGCTGCTGCAAGTGCAAGTGTTGTTGATGATTCTTGATTTTTCGGCGGTATTCGAAGCAATTGTATGTTTCGCAAACCTCATTTTTGACAGACAATGAAAGATAATGACTTGGACGATATGTGATTCTAAAACGGTGCAACAAGCTACACAATAAGACCAATTATGGCTTTGCAGCGTGAGAACGTTCGTGGTAGCGCAATTTAGTGTTTTATCGAGTCACAAAGATTATGCGGTTTGACACTGTTCGTTTTTTTTTCTGTTTACTCCAATCTCCGAATTCAAGACGAATTAAAAACCAACATTTCTCAAGTTATGGCCTAGATATCACCTGAAAACTTCAAAGCGGTCAAAAATGATTTCAAAAGAATTGCATCATATGAAACTTCCTAAGGCGACCATTTAAATAATATTGTTTTTATCAATCACAGTTTATAATAAAACTCAATTTTCATCAAAAAAGTATCACTGTGTGTATACCTTTACTTTTAAAACAGAATGATGGACGATCCTGTAGATTAAATTGAAAATGTTCATCTTAAAATTAAAGATGACAATTTCCTGTACTTATTTTGACATTTCAATCTGATTTGCATTCAGATTTTCGATTTAAATGTCATTTGAATTTTTAAAATGGTTGTGTACAACATAATAAATTGTTTACACTTGGTAGTCCACACCTGAAGTTAAGTTATATATTGGATTTGTATTTTTATTTTTAGTAAATGGCGATACAATTCTGTTGGCAACACTGCTGCTTTCACTCTCACAAACAAAAGTAAAAAGTTGTTAGTTTTCTGCTTTTATTTCAAAACCCAAACTAAGTAGAATAAATTAACATTCAATTTATTTTACCATTGTTTTTGTGTATCCTATAATTAACACGGAAGCACAAAGGAAACAGATGTAAATTCAATTGTCTAAAGGGATACTTAAACTTGACACAATGATTGTATACGAATATTTGTTGGATCTGTTTGATTCTTAAAAAAGAGATCTTAAAAGAGAACCATGCAATAAAAGAACACAAGTGATGTCAAATTATGAAGTTATTCAAAAATTATATACATATAAATTTGAGCTAGATGGAAAAATTTCTAGATCCGGATTTAATCGGATTGAAATTGTTTTGTTGATGCAACAGAATTTCTTTTCTATTTACAAACTACAAACTATATCAAATGACGTTATATTAATTTATGACAGACGGCATTGAAATAAATTACCATGTCAAGTGCAATAGGATATGTACAGCAAAAAAAAAAAAAACAACACAATAACGGTGGCCTGACAAATAAATTAAATTATAATTTGCATACTGACCCAATTATTTATTATTGAAGAATATTAATTTATTATTCTGTCGATAGTTCAGAATTTTTTTTTGGTTGCAAACTCACAACAGAATTGAAGGACAAATACAAATAAGAGTGTTCATTTTGAATAGACCGTATTTGGGGCTGTTGTCACTTTTGACATTTTACAAGTAAAAACTTCGCCATTACTAAAAATGGAACAATTCAATCCTCAACGTCACTCTTAAAATAAATAAAAGTTTTCATTTTGAATAGGACGCATTTTGGGCTGTTGTCACTTTTGAAATTTTCGGAGTAACAACTTTGACATAACTAAAAATGGAACAATTCAGTCCTAACGTCACTCTTAAAATAACAAATAAAAGTATTCATTTTGAATAGGATGCATTTTGGGCTGTTGTCACTTTTGAAATTATACAAATAAAAATTTCATCATTACTAAACACGGATCATTTAAGTCCTCAACGCCACATTTAAAATAACAAATAAGAGTTTTTTGTTTGAATAGGACGCATTTTGGGCTGTTGTCACTTTTGACATTTTACAAGTTAAAACGTCTCAATTACTAAAAATGGAAAAATTTAGTCCTTAACGTCCCACATAAAATAACAAATAACAGTTTTCATTTTGGGCTGTTGTCACTCTTGACATTTTACAAGTAAAAACTTCACCATTACTACAAATGGAACAATTCAGTCCTCAATGTCACATTTAAAATAACAAAAACGAGTTCTTTGTTTAAATAATACGCATTTTCGGCTGTTGTCACTTTTGACATTTCACAAGCAACAACTTCGCCATTACTAAAAATTGAACAATTCAGTCCTCAACGTCACATTTAAAATAACAAACAAGAGTTTTTATTTTTTGGGCTGTTGTCACTTTTGACATTTTACAAGTAAAAACATCACCATTAGTAAAAATGGAACGATTCAGTCCTCAACGTCACATTTAAAATAACAAACAAGAGTTTTTATTTTTTGGGCTGTTGTCACTTTTGACATTTTACAAGTAAAAACTTCGCCATAAGTAGAAATGATTCAGTCCTCAACGTCACTCTTAAATTAACAAATAAGAGTTTTCATTTTGAATAGGACGCATTTTGGGCTGTTGTCGCTTTTGACATTCTACAAGTAAAGACTTCGTCATTACTTAAAATGGAACAATTCAGTCCTCAAAGTCACGCTTAAAATAACAAATAAAACTTTTCATTTTGAATATGACGCATTTTGGGCTGTTGTCACTTTTGACATTTTGCGAGTAAGAACTTCGAAATTACTAAAAATGTAACAATTCTGTCCTCAACGTCACATTTAAAATAACAAATAATAGTTTTTACTTTCAATAGAACGCATTGGGCTGTTGTCACTTTTGACATTTTACAAGTAACAACTTCGACATTACTAAAAATGGAACAATTCAGTCCTCAGCGTCACTTTTAAAATAACAAATAAGAGTTTTTATTTTCAATAGGACATTTTGGGCTGTTGTCACTTTTGACGTTTTACAACTAAAAACTTCGACATTACTAAAATGGAACAATTCAATCCTCAACGTCGCATTCAAAATAACAAATAAAGCAGTACTCACATGAGCGCGACCAACGAACGACGAATGAATTACAAAATGTGAGTTTATATACGTTTGAAGACATATTACCACACAAATTCTTAACAAAACCATAGCAATATAGTTTCTATTTGATTTATGATGCATACTTTTACTTTTCAATGTCATATATTAATAAATTTAAGAAAACTAATTTATTGGTCGCGAAAAAAAATTGTAGTTGATGCGAACTGTCAAACTTAACTCGCGTTCCACATTATCCACACTCGCAACGAATAAAATAATCGCGCGAACTTAACCTAAGAAAATCATTCTTGTTTTGGTTTCGGTGGTGAATGGTGTTTTGCTGTGGTCAAAGTCAAACTTCATTCCCGACGAATTAAAAACACTCATGTGAAAGAAATGTCAAAATCGACGAATATTCGTTCATTCGTTGGTCGTGCTGATGTGAATAGTCCTTAATGGTTTTTGTTTTGGATTCGGTGGTGAATGGTGTTCGGCTGTGGAACAATTGTCAAAGTGAAACTTCATTCGCGACGAATTAAAGTCTCATTTGAAAGAAATGTCAAAATCGACGAATATTCGTTCATTTTTTGGTCGTGCTCATGTGAATAGTGCTTAAGAGTTTTCTTTTTGAATAGGACGCATTTTGCGCTATTTTCACTTTTGACATTTTACAAGTAAAAACTTCTCAATTACTAAAAATGGAAAAATTTAGTCCTCAACGTTCCACATAAAATAACAAATAAGAGTTTTCGTTTTGGGCTGTTGTCACTTTTGAAATTATACAAATAAAAACTTCATATTACTAAACACGGATCATTTAAGTCCTCAACGCCACATTTAAAATAACAAATAAGAATTTTTTGTTTGAATAGGACGCATTTTGGGCTCTTGTCACTTTTGACATTTTACAAGTAAAAACTTCTCAATTACTAAAAATGGAAAAATTTAGTCCTCAACGTCCCACATAAAATAACAAATAAGAGTTTTCATTTTGGGCTGTTGTCACTCTTGACATTTTACAAGTAAAAACTTCACCATTACTGCAAATGGAACGAGTTCTTTGTTTGAATAATACGCATTTTAGGCTGTTGTCACTTTTGACATTTTACAAGTAAAAACTTCACCATTACTAAAAATTGAACACTTCAGTCCTCAACGTCTCAAGTTCCACATGGTTCTATATTTAAACGTGGCTTTTATGATTCAAAATGCAACAAGTTAAGAAATATACGTTTCCATTGAATTGCTATCATTCCTTCCTTACAAAATCCGATACGATAGCTCAATTTCCTAAAACACTACCCCAATTTCCTTGATTACCATCATTTGAGGAGAACCGGAAATAAAGCGAAATAATATAATTCCTCTCCAATCAAGTGATTCGGAGTGTAACTATCAAAAGGAACATTCTTTAGCATAATAGCATATCGAACAAATCTACACGATCTCTGATACTTTGTGGGAGTCTATAATACCCAACTGATGAAGCGGCTAATTGTAAACATTAGACGAATCAATTTAAATTATTTATTATTGAATTGAGGAGCGGTGAGACGACGACGGCGACCGACGACAGAAGCAAAGTTTAAGCTGAAAATTAGCAACGATGTTGATGTTAATGGCGGCCGCTGTGGTGGCGGCGACGTGTGGCGCTGCTATTCATTCATTCCATTCCATTCTACTGCCCACATTATCGCTCGCTAATGAGGGTCTTAATTTATGCTATTTGGCGGTGTTAATATATGTTCCAAATGTTTTATTGGATTTTTCCCCTCACTCGCATCACTCTTCTTTTTTAGTGTAAAAATAAAAAATTGCTGAATATGGAAAAACAGCTTCTGTCTAACGACGAGTTTTTAGCTGATGATTACTTTTACTGATGCTGATGTCAAGCAGCAGAGAACAAAGAGGAATCTTAGAATGTAGTCAATGCCAGACATGATGTAGCCACTGCGAACTGGCGGACTGCGGAGCACCAGAGCAATGTAACATAACAGCCGGCATAGTTGTCGTTGTCGTCGCCAAGTCTGAAAACACAGGAACCGCCAACATTGTCGCCGCCGGCCGGCCGCACCATACATCGTCCGCCTCGCGTCGTCGTCGTTGTCCATAGTCGGTAGTCGGTCGTCGGTCGTCGCTCGCCGGCACCATTAACCACCACCGTATTATATATTAAGAGTGAAGCCCGATACTGTCACCGTATCGGTTGGTGGGTTGACGAATTTGCAACCACATGGCATATGGAACAGATTGAATTGGTTACCTCCTCTTTCCTTCCTCGCACCGCAACGCAGCACAGTTTAACAATACAGAAATGTAAATGAATATAAATTAATAAAACATTTGAAGGGTAGAGCACATCGAGTTTTGAAAAAGAAAAAACAGTGCAGGGCAGAATTGCCGGTCGGTTGTGGTGCGGCGAAGACGGCAAATGACGAACGACGACGACGATGCTGATTACGCTACTTCTGCTTCCAGATGTTTATGACGTCTTTAGTTCATTCTCGAGCCCCTTTTATTCTGATTTCTTTTTTTTGTATGTTTTTCCGTTTTGCATTTTCAATTTTTCGCAATTGCACGCAAAAAATTAAAATAAAAAGGTTCCTACCTTCATATTGTCAGAAAAGTATTAAAAAATAAAAACGTAATATAGAACGAGTCTGATATTTGCAAAGTTCTCAGTCTCTTTTGTTTGTTTGGGTTCGTTTATTCATTTCTATTGTTTACTTATTTTTTTTTTTTCAACTTTACTTTTTGTTTGTTAAAATTGTTGAGGGCATTGATTCTACGTGGATGAAATATAAAACTCTGTTCATTTATGTGGAAAATATTTGATGTTATAAAAATGCAAAAAAAAATTGAAAGAGAGTGTCTGGAAGTTCGAAATACACCGGTGTTAACCTTTGGGGGCCAAGGAGTTTTGTCAACATTAATACCACCGACGACACTACCACCGGTTGCTCTCTAGTCTATATATCATTTATGTTGAGATTGAAAGTGTATATCTTTAAAGAAAAATAGAAAAAAGAAGAATAAGAAGGAGAATAAGAAGAAGAAGTTTACAATGTCAAGGTATTTGACTAGAAAGTTTGAAGATATGATAGGTATTTTAGATCTGATAAAGATATTTCCAAAAAGATGAATAATAAAGGATGTTTATGGGCTACACGTTGGAGAATGTAGAGTTTTTGAAGTAAAAGTTTTGTTTCTTTTTGTCTCCTGGGAGAAAAGAGCAAAACATCTTTTGGATTTGAATAGATTGACGTTTCTTGTAACTGTCATTTCTTTGACACTAAAAGCCAAGTGTTTGAATGATTCGATGTCAATAACCGATGACAGTTGTTTGTCTGTCATTGAAATTCATGACAATAAAACAAAAAACACTTTGTACAACTGTCATTCTCCTGGAACAAAAATGTATCCAGGATGAAATTGAAACAATATTATGCACGTGATTAATTTAATTATTATTATCATTATTATTATTGCAAATATCTCAATATAATGCTACAAGTTTTCTCGACGACCTATATTTATCAAGCTGAGTTTTTTGTTTATTTTTTTTTCTAGTCTCTAAAGCTATTTGAATTGCGAGGCCATGTGTTAGGGTACATGCAGACTGAGTTTATGGTCCCATTGTGCGATTATCTATATACATTTATATAGACTTGTAATTGAAATGTGGTTTCAAAATAATAGAATCACGTGCCGCACAGCTGGTGGTACAATAATAATTTTACTTCGATAAATTACCCAAAAGCAGCGGGGTCAATTGGGTCATTTTATAGACGTCACTATTGAACAAATCTTGTGAATGAAAGGGAATGTCAGCACATTTAGGTTGTTGGGGGTGGAGTGGACTAGTTTAATTTATGGTGATATCAATACTATAAAAATGTAAACATTTCAATAATCACTGTTATATTATCTTTATTCATTAGCATACATAACGGTTTTTATATAAGCAAATAAAATTGTCCATCACACTTATGTGACATTTGTATTCAATGTCGATTTGACACAATATTATACATTTCTATGTTTTAATATGACAGTGTAATGTCACCTTAAATTAACAGCAAAGAGATTTGTACGCCATTTTGACAAAGAGGAATTTTGACTTTTGTTTGGGTGTGTTCGGTGACCTGAATTTTTACTATTTGTTGTCAAAACCAGCGAAATGTTAACCAATGACAGTTAATGTCATTGGAGTTTGGAGACTTAACATTACCAAAATACAGACTCATTAGTTTTTCAGCAAATTCGTTACATTTCATATAATAGTTTACACTTTGTTTTTAGGTATGAATGTGAAAAATAATTAAATTCAAATGACAGCCTCGAAAGACATCTCAGCATTCGAATCTTTTGAGGTGATTTCGTTTTTAATCACCTCAACATTTCTGGCTGCATGACATAACTCCAACGATGTTGGATTTCAACGCATCTATACCTCTGGGGATTATTCACGTAAACACAATCTTTTTAGTAGTTCCTCAGACAATAATTTATGAGTGCCCAACAACATGATCTTAGTGATCCATTGACGTAACCAAAACGTGATATTACGAAAAAAAAGGTGGCAAGTTTAATTGCAGTTAACGCCACCGGTAAATCACACACAAGTCTTGCACTTCCATCGGCAATATTTTTATTACGATTGTTAAGCATAATCGTAAATGCCAAACAATCTACTAATATTATGACATATCAAATGACAGCTAAGCTTGACAAGTGTCAAATGTAAAAACAAATAACAATATAGAATAAAATACAGTTTATTAGGGGATGTACTGCATTTGTCAAATTAGATGAAAATTAGTTTGAAGTAAGGCGTGTTCCGCATTTTACAAGCATTTGGCCCATAATTTCATTCTTTGATTGTGGTTCTTGTTCTATAGATTATTTGGGCTCAAAAATTAAACAAAACTTTTTATGTTCTGCATGAAAATAACAAGATATTATTTCTGAACACGCTTGTGATTAAACTTTGAATGTGTTCATTATTTTTGAAAGTTACCGTTCAACATTCAATTCTCTGTAAGATTGTTTTTAGAATCTTAGTACGTAAAATATGAAAGTGTCAAAAATTATAAGTGGCTGCTTAAAGCAGTATTCACATGGACGCGAGCAACGAATGAAGAAATGAATTACAAAATGTGAGTTTATATATGTTTGAAGCCATATTTCCACAAAAATTCTTAACAAAAAAATAGCAATATAGTTTCTATTTAATTTATGATGTATTCTTTTCTTTTTCAATATGATATATTAATAAATTAAATTGTAGTTTATACGAACTGTCAAAATTAAGTCGCGTTCCACATTATCCAAACTCGCAATGAATAAACTAATCGCGTACTAAACCTAAAAAAACATTCTTGTTTTGGTCAATTGTCAAAGTGAAACTTTATTAGCGACGCAACGAATTAAAAACTATCATGTGAAAGAAATGTCAAAATCGACGAATACTAGTTCATTCGTTGGTCGTGCTCATGTGAATAGTGCTTAAGTGAAGTTGAACTGACAGTAGAACAAAAACTTTACTTGTTTAAGTTTCATACCGTAGTAGATCCGCCATTTTTGTATTTGTCAGATGCGCAAAACTGAAAAAAGTGAGAGCTTTCATAAAGGGTTTTCTTTAAAAATTGAATAAAGCAAGTTGGTTTTAACTTTTTTGAGAGTTTTTGTCATTATGTGTAAAATATAACTTCGTTCAAATGGCCGCCTGGATAGCACGCATTCGAAAGGTCCAGTTTTCGATGACTTTGGCGCATATATCAGGCGGTATTTGACCGACGGTATCAATTATGCTGTCTATGAAAACCAATGTTGTTTGCGGCGTATTCACACAGTCCTACGACTTAAGAATCCTTCACAAGAAAAAGTGTAAAGGGGTCAAATTACACAATCTTTGACGCAGATTCTGATACTGAACCAGTGGACTCAAATTTGGCCATCAAACGTTGAATAGTCGACTTGGAATGACGACCATGGAATTTACTAGATAAGACCAATTTTAATAATAAAGTTTTATCATTTGCAGGTGTTGCTCGACGATGCAAAATAAAAGAAACAATATGGCCGCCACGAACTGTCAAAATCAATCTGTTTCTTTTGGAAACCATTTAGATCTGTTCATGATTTTAAAAGTTAACTTCAAAAAGATTAATAAAGTTGTCTTTGCAAAGCTTGAATGTCTGAAGATAATCCCTGAATCCAAGATAAGACACCCATCTGTGACTTCACATATTTTCTTCCATAACTTATTTTAACTAATGGCTGAATCACAAACACTTGACGTTTATGAATTCAGCCATAGGAATTCAATGCATGCTATCACAATGGAGCTTCGCGCTCACGTTTCGTTTGACAATCGTAAGGAAAAGAGCGTAATGTAATGTGACTCAAAACGGAAGCTCTAGTTCAAATATCTGAGAATTTGCTTTGTCTGACAGCTCAACAGCTGTAAAAAATGTCAAAAAACAAAATATTTGCTCTTTGGAAAAATTGAAATAATAGAAATGTCATTCAAAGCGACCTCGAAGTAGGCCCAACGTAACGCAGACGAAGCCGAACCTGAAGCGTATTTGTGACTTAGCCATAAAAGACACTACCATATTATAAAACAAAATTAATCCTCCACTTGAGCTGATTAAATAATTTGTACAAAAAAAAAAAATAAATAATAATAATAAAAATTATAAATTTTCAAAACGTTTCAATTATCACAACTTTTCAATGGTTTACATATAAATATTATCTATGCATGTCTACACGATACAATTTTGAAATAGATTCATGATGCTTTCTTATTTGAATTATTTAAATTAAAATTTAAAATAAAACCCGACTTTGATTCTATTATCCAATTGAAAACCCAACGGGAGTCTAATTTCTAATAAAAACAAAATGTGGTTTGCCAGACAAAGCCTAAGCCCATAATAAAGAGGGCCAGACGTACACATATTTTTTTGTTATACTGTTGGCAATGTTTACACAGAGAATCATCTCATCACCATATTCAACAAAAAAAGACTCATTTCAGACTTTTTGGCAAATTCAATGCAAATTTTGTTTGGTTTTTGTCCCGTTATAAAACTTTTGATAGACATGAGAAAATAAACCTACCAAGAAAAATAAGATATACACACATGATACGAATCCAATAAAATATGTATTCCCGCGTAATGACAGCAGTTAACATATATAATTTATTTTCCTTGCAAATAACTTTACCTAACCTAACTTTTATAACAATTTCATTCACAATAATAAAACAAGAAGCATAAAATAATATAAGGTCCTTAATTGTCATTTGCAAAAGGGAAGACTCATGTTTACATAAAACAGGAAAACAGGAAATGGGTCTGTTCTGCTGTCCATTGATACCACACCCTTACTTGCGTCCATGAACACGGATATACCTAGTTTTTGTGTTTTATTAACCTACCTGATGGGTTATTTTGGAATCCCTCGAACTTATGCGTATGTACAACACAGTATACACTCCGGAAGGTATTCCACAAGAAAAACTTTTATAATCCACAAAAAGTAAAGTAGGGAAGATTGTGTGTTTTTAACACCTCATAAAATTATATTTCAATTCCTTGTTTCCTTTGAAACACGATTATGATGATGGTAATGATGATTCGTTGGTTCGTGTTCGTGGAGGCAAAAGTTCAAAATTTAGAGATCATATAAAAGTGTTTTTTTGGGGATTAAAATTTAATTACAGTTTTACACGATTCAAACGAAAAGGAAAATTTATCAAGCATAATAAACTTTTTTTTTGTTGTACACACATTCTCATAATAAAGAATAAGTTCACTTTTCTTTGCGAGAAAAACTTATGTCCTTCAAGGAAGGAAGAAAAACTTTCTTTCAAAAACTTATAACACACACTCTCTCCTTTTTTATCTGTTGGTTGGTTGTTTCTACTTTTTTAATTCTTTTTTTTTGTAATAAATCGAATCGGGGAAAAAGAGTTTTCCTTCTCGGAAACTCACTCGAAAAAAAAGAAAGGAAAACTGTAGGTATATGCTCACATGTATAGAGAAAGAATTATAAGGATCTCCGAAAGTTGTCATCGACTCTCGGTTATAATTCTTTTATTTGAATGCGCCCTCAAAACAGGATACGCAGGACAACAAAAGCCACATATACACACATTTAGATAGACCGAAATACAAAAAGCGACGGAGACGTATACACGGAGACGACGACAACGATGAGGACGAGGACAACACCAAGTTGACGATGAGCTTGTGTCACCCTGTACCAGAACTAAGCCCCCCTATATATTTTCTGTTTTCTGTTTTCCTCCCAAAAGAGGCCAAATTAAGTATGTATACATTTCATGTGAGCGAGGAGTAAAAGAGACCGATAAATGAAAAACGATAACGCAAAACAAAACACGATGTCAAATAACGACAACGACGATTAACTCGGTGTATTCTCTCACAATAATCGATTAAGATGAACTTCCAGTTCCATGAGCAAACTATATGCGACGAACGACGCACGACCACGACGTCAAATACGGCGACTACAACAACGCGACGTCGTCGTCGTTGATGACATAAAACCACATTGCGCGACACGAATGATATGACAGTTTAGTTTAGTGTAGTGTACTGTTGGCGTTCCGTTGCCGCTGGCTGACATACATGTTCAGTCATCGGCACACAAATTAGAATTAAAGGCTAAGGCACCACGCAGCAAGCTAGAACTAGAATCTAATTCCAAAAAGTGTATAGAGAAAAGTTCCATGTACCTTTGCCTTTGGCTCTGCACTCTGCAACAGCAACTATCCTATAAAATCAACCACCCTCTATTTTACTGGAAGTGGAGTGTTGCCATCGGCGGTAATTTGTTTTCTTCCACACAATGTATACACACGTTTTTTTTTTGAAATTTAAGGGATTTATAATAAATTGTTGAGCGGGAAATAATCGGATTTTTTTTTGAATGAATGATTCATTTGATTAGAAACTTTTATTTGATAGTGTTTACATTGGTTTTGAATTATTTGACTCTTTTCAACTTCTTTCTATGCAACTTCCAATAGAGATGTCTGTCAAACTAGCTGTCATATTTTTATGAAATCTGTCTGACTTTTGTATCGGTATAGATTGGGAAATCACCAAGCAAGGGCTGTTAGCCGAACTTATAAAACACTTTATCGTCATATAGTCGATTTAGCTCGACTCAGTATAAAACAGTTCGTAGCAGTAGAATTGTCACTTTTGCAGTGAGCAAAATCACGATAAAATCATTCAGGCCTATTTTGCTATTCATCCATCGGGGGGAGTTTTACTTGAATTTTCACTTATCATTAATCTGCTATTCATTCGAAGTGAATCTGTGTATGTCGGTAACGTCGGTAATACTGCGTGGTAGTGGCAAAATGTAAGTGAAAGCTAATTTATTGCTAAATTTAGAATATTTGTTGTATAAATAAAAGAATATTAACATTTTTAGGGGAAGGAAGGCACTTTTTTACATTTCTCTGAAGCTCTTTGTTTGAAGATTCCTCTGCTTAAAATTGAAATAAACAACCCAATATTGCCCATTTCCAAAAATTACACAAATTATTCAAGTGGATTGATTAAACTTCATTTTCGTATGAATCAAAACAATTTATCCAACAATCCCAAGATTTTTACATGAACAGCTGTTTATTTGAATGTCAAATTGGTTTGAGATAATGTAGTTCACCCGATGGATAGCAGAAATATACAAAATATAAAGAAAATCGAATATACGATACACCTAAATAGCAGAATAAGGCTAACTGTTTGTTGCGGTTTACACGTGACAAATGGTTTCAATAAGACAATGCAGCATATAATACATCAGTGTATGTAAAATTTACTAACAAAAATAACATGTAAACGTGTTATTCCAGCCTTAAGATGTCTAAAAAATATAGCTTAAGTTAATTTTAAGGATCGTAAGGTAATAAAATTCTGTAGCTTTTTTTTTACAAAAAAAAGACGAAGACAAATTGTTCGTTGCGGATCAACCTGATTGTGACGAACTGTCAAACTCAATTCGCGTTCCACATACAATCCACACTTTAACGAATAAAATATTCTTGTTTTTGTTGTCCAACTGTAATAACGAACAAAAACAAGCCATGTAAAGCACTATTCACATAAGCACGACCAACGAATGAACGAATATTCGTCGATTTTGACATTTCTTTCACATAACAGTTTTTAATTCGTAGCGAATGAAGTTTGACTTTGACAATTGTGCTACAGCCAACAAGAATGATTTTTTTAGGTTAAGCACGCGATTTTATTCGTTGCGAGTGTGGATAATGTGGAACGCGAATAAAGTTTGACAGTTCGTATAAACTACAATTTTTTTCGCGACGAATAAATTTGTTTTCTTAAATTTATTAATATATGATAATGAAAAGTAAAAGTATGCATCATAAATCGAATAAAAACTATATTGCTATCGTTTTTTTAAGAATTTGTGTGGAATTATGTCTTCAAACGTATAAAAACTCAAATTTTGTAATTCATTCGTCGTTCGTTGGTCGCGCTCATGTGAATACTGCTTAAAAGAAATGCCATAACGGATAAATAATAGTTCATTCGTTAGTCGCTAGTCGCGCTCATAATGTGACTAGTCCTTAAATGTCATTACTGCTGGCCATTTATTTTCTGTGTTCGGATTGTTCCTTAACGCAAAGTAAATGTCAGATAATGAAACAGAGTCATTGAATTTATTTCACAAAGGGGGTTGTAATTTCTTATTTCAGAGATTTGACCCGTAAGGCGTTTTTTTTTGTCAGAAAAGAACTGTAAACAGATTCCGACTATACTTAGCCTGCTCAGAACATCCTCTAAACAAAATGTGTTCTGAACGCTCATTTGTTTTAATCTGAGCTCGTAAATCGCGCTCTCAACGCAAATTTGAAGCTCTGAATGTTCAGAGGTAAAAAAACAAACATAATTTTTTGTTTGACAGTTCAAACTATTCTCTAAACTATAAAAGAAAAATGTCTATAGATATATACTACTAATACCTCAGTCAATTTTACACGTTATTATTAGAAGCGGCAAAAAAGCAACATATTTGCGTTAAAAATAAAATGAAATGTTTATTAAAAAAACGAAAATGAACTTGCTTCTTATATTTTCTACATTTTGTAAATTATCTTGACAGTTTTGCGAAGAAAATTCTGACATTTGTTCAGGTTTTTTTTAACTAGCAAAAGCTTATAAAATATAAAGTTAAGCCTTTATTAGTTCTATAAAACGCTTAGTACCCAATGAATTCAAGAAATTGAACAGACCTAGTAATTTGAATTAAACTGTCAAAACAACGCAATGTATCCGTTTGGCTTCCCAATCCGTTTCGTAAGTTAATGTCAACGGATAAGTTGCGTAAGGCACGTTAAGCACGCCTGATCAAATTCTGCTCTGTACGTTTTCAGGCACTTATGGCTGAATCACAAACCAGCTTCGTCTGCGTTACGGTGGGCCTGCTTCGAGGTTGCTTTGAATGACATTTCTATTATTTCATCCCTCCAAATTGCAAATATTTTGTTTGTTGACATTTTTTTACAGCTGTTGACCTGTCAGACAAAGCAAATGTTCAAATAATTGAACTAGAGCTTCCGTTTGGAGTCATATTACGTTACATTGCGTTCTTTTCCTTACGATAGTCAAACGAAACGTGAGGTCGAAGCTCCATTGTGATAGCATGCATTGAATTCCTATGGCTAAACTCGTAAACGTCAGGTGAAGCCGAAGCTGAAGCGTCTTTGTGATTCAGCCATTAGGCTCCCAATCCGTTTCGTACGTTAATTAATGCCAACGAATAAGTCGCACATTTAAAATTTATTCATTCACAATCGTCATTTGAACAACCAAATTAATACAATTTTAAAGCTATGAACACACTGAACAGAATAAGAAACACACAATAGGTCTGTTCCAATACTCTGAATTTCTAAAAGTATTGTTCATTTATAAGAAAAATGAAAATGACAGAACTAAGAGGAAAAAATATAAGTTTTAGCGTATTCGTTTTTGCTTTTTTTTTGTTGAAAAATAGGCAACACTGAAATCACAGCGCAAAGGGTAATCATCATAACAAGAGTTCGTCTTCATCCCTCTTTATATTTTGGAGAAGTGTAGGTTTATCCATGGAGTGGTTCGAGAATTATAATCTGTGTGTATTGTGACATGCGAATTACGACGATACGATACTATACAATAAGGCAACGAGGACGAGGTAAAGAAAAGTGTAACGAGAAACAACAAAATTTACATTTCCATATTGCTTCGCATCGCAGCAATCCAAAGCAAACAACGAGAGTCGAGGAGAATCGAGAAGAGTGTACCTATGTTATAGACTTGACTCGGAGTGGCATATAAAAAATTAATCAATTTTTTGATGCCGCCGTTGTCGTTGTCGTCGTCGTCGTAGTCGCCGTCATTATAGCGCGTAGTCAGCTCTTCGAAATCGAAATAAACAAACCAGAAAAATTCTGTATGCATAAAAAAAGACAGAACTAACTTCAAAATGTATCTAAAAGATAGAAAAAATGAAAGAGATGGATGACACATCCGCCAACCGCCATAACCATCGCCATCGCCGCCACCATTATGGACAAAAATTACATTATTAATTTTTTTGTTTCTCCCAAGTCAATGAGAGATAATTAAATAATTATTTAATGATAATAAGATCAAGGGATAACAACTACCGATAGTAAATAAATGCGATTTGACATTTAAGTTCGAATCTATCATAAAAGACTTGTCGCTGCCGATAAAAGAACACAACTTAGTCGCATAAGATAATCAGAGATAAGCGCGACAGCAAACACTTGTCCAAAGTTCAGTCAGGCAAGTAGGTTTTTTGGTTGAGGGTACGAAGGGCGGAGGGCTAAGGGTGATGCGCTTTGTGTCTTTGTTGCACCCACCATAGTTAGTGGGTGACGTGAGAGGAACAACAATAGGCCGTCTATTTAGGTGTGTCATGTCGCGCCGCGTCTCGTTGTCGATTGTCGATATCAAAATGTCAGACAAGTGTACCTCTGAAAATAAATTTTCCAATAATTTTCATGAAAGGGTTGTTTTTAGCGTCATTCCATTCTTCTTTTCTTTTTTTTTATTTCACCATTGTGAATAGTTTTTTCGACTATCAAAACAAAAAGGTGTATGCCCAATGGGAGTTCTTCCATATCCCAGGGCTGGCGCTGCTGCTGTCATGTTTATTTTTTGTTATCCATCAAAAAGTGGTGAATAGTAATTCAATATTCACAGATTGTTGCCTGCATGAAAAATTCAAAACAATAAATCGCATGATTATTTATTTATTGTCTGTAGGTCAGGGTTAGTTTTAAAATTGGGTATGCCGGAATAAATTATAATATTTAAAAAACAAAACAAAATAAAAAAAACTTTTGTTTTTGGATAAGCGATTCGTTTTTATTTTCTATCGTTTTATTATTATTCAGGAATCTTATCATTATTTTTGTAATAGTTGCAACGAAATTGTATGAAACTATTTGACGTTTCATATGTCAAAGAGACATACAGGTAGTTCTTAGTTCTGACAAAAAGGGGGTGTGCCAGAGCCAGTGTCATTGCTGTTGCTCTATAAATTTATGGTGTGTTCGTTTTTTGTATTGTTATATTACGTGCCAGTGCCAAGAGTCTCGAATACGAGTCGGAGAGAATTTTTCTCGGGCACGGGCATACTATAACTATTTATAGCTTATGGTGGCGGTGGCTGGCAGCAGGCGGCAAAAATTGTGTGCTGAGTTATTGTTAATTGGAATTCTTTTTATTTTTATTCAACAACTGATGAATGCGCGATGAATTGAGGTAGGTGTAGTTTAGATCGTCATGGTAGTGAGTGGGTAAAAGGTAGAATTGCTTGTTGAGTGTGGTGTATTATGATTTGATTTATTACTTAGAATTATCGGAATTTGATTTTCATTTTTATTCGAATGAATGAATATCTTAACTTATGCCGACAGAAATGCGGCGGGCAATAGAATGGCGTTATAATGCCATTGGGTAACTTAACTATATCGAATAGTTGAAATTGATTGCAAACGATTGATTTTGAGCATAGCAAATAAATGTTGAGAGTAAACAAACGTGACGAGTTGGAATATACTTATATTGTTCTCGGTATTCGTATTGGGAATTATTGATTTTTCTTTTTTAATATTCGTTAAAGGTGGATAAGAGGAAAGTCATTTCGGATACCTACTAAAATTAGATATATTCCAATTAAGTTTTCTTGGAAATAAATGAATCTTTGTTGGTAGGGATAAAATCAATTGAGACACTTTTATCTTCGTTTTGTATGTTTATAATTTATTGTTGAATGCCAAAAATAGTTCAGACACCGTTTTAATGCGTCTATAAGTATCTTCAAAGTTGTAATCGCATAAACAAAATTGCAACGTATAAATTAGCTGTGGGTGGTTCTAATTAGTTTAACTAAGGAATAGCCAAAGAATGCTGGTTTAATCCCTAATAAATTTAAATAACAATGATTTCTCAGAAAATAATAATTGATACAGAATGGTCGCCTGATTTCGAACACTCCCTGTAATCGAACACTTTTAGAAAAAAACCTGTTCGAACGCTAGTGTTCGAATTAGGGAAAATCCCCTGAAAAAGTTTTCTTTCGTTGAAACTTCGAATATTGAAGGAAATCATATGAGTTTAACCTTTTTCAATAAAATAAGACAGTAGAATCTCTGGGGACAAAATTCGAATCAAGGTCAATACGAGAAAGCCAACTGGGACGGTCTCAATACATATTTTAGGATCTTTAACTGGTCACTATGCTTCCTCGACGTTGACGCCAGCGCTGATATGATCACAAGTTTGATTCTCCTGGGAATGAGAAATTTCATCACGAAAAGGGTTAAAAGCATCAGACCTAAGGAAAAGGCATTGTTCGATGCGAGCTGTAAGGAGGTTATAAGGGTCAAGAAGGTAAGTTTCCGTTGTTTTAAAGCCAATCCCAACTGAGAAAAACCGGAATAAGTTCAAGCAAGCCAGGAAGGCCTGCAACGCCCATATTCGACGGACCAAATTTTTACATGACCAAAAATTACGGCAAAAAATTCCCCTAGACCTCCTTGTTCAAGAATCTGCGGCCAAGTGCCCTGAAACTTAGTCAAAATAAGGTCTGGATAAACAGTTCCATAGGACATGCCCAGATCCTTCATAAAGTTATGGATCATAGTACTACAACAGACTATAATATAAAACACCCGAACTTGATTTTCATAAACCATTCCAGGCTGCCATCCCAAGCGTAGAGGAATGGATAGATAATATACCATACTTCAGTGATTCGTCAATAGCTATCTATACTGATGACTCTAAAATGGACACTGGTGTAGGGGCAGACTTCTTTTCTGAGGCTCTCAAAAAAACCGCATCGCTTCGGTTTCCAAATTACAGTAGCGTCTTCCAAGCGGCAGTGACAACAGCTGCTAAAAAGGTATCAATGATGGCGATACCACGAGCTGATATCACCTTTTACATTGATAGCCAAGCGGTAATAAAAGCGATTACTGCAACTGAGATAAAATCAAAGCTTGTTTCATGCTGCCGCGAAGAGCTTAAGGTTCTTGGCGCACAGCACAACATTAGACTCTGCTGGGTACCAGGCCTTACCTGTTATTTAAAACAGGAAATCTCAAAAAGAATAACTATGAAGGCAGATGAAAGGTGGAAACTTTTTGACACCTGCGGCACTACAAGAAAGATCTGGCCCTGTTTTAACAAACAAAGAACGGAAAGAATTATGCAGCTACACAAGGGATCACTTCGATCTCTTGTGAGCATAATCACCGGACAATCTTTTAGGTTATCATATGAAAAACATGAGAATCAGTTCAATTGATCTATGCAGTGGAGGCGGTATCGAGGAGGTGCATGAAGACACTCCGCACTTTCTTCGTTAAAGAAGAAAGCATTCGTAAATGGTTCCTTGACCTAAAAAACTATTTATTGGAATTTATTTTTTTTAACAGAGTTATATTAAAACGACTTGATTATAACGATAGTAAATGACAGAAGAAATATTTTATTGAAAAATATTTTCTTTATACATAATAGTCAAAACTTGATTACTTGAGATTTTAATCGCAAGTATTCAGACTCGAGGCCACGAATCCACATTGCTTCTTGAGTTGAGGCCGAAAGTGCCATATATTCGGCTTCTGTTGTGGATAATGCAACAGTTGGCTGATGTTTTGTCGTCCAAGACACGGCACCTCCCTGTAAGATACATACATACGTATCCTGTGACAGATCTTCTTTCGTCACAATCGCTTGCCCAATCTGAATCAGAATATATTTGAAATTCAGGATTTCCATTTCTTGAAAATTTCAGTTTGGCCGATTTTGTCCCTTTCAGATATCTAAAGAGTCTCTTGACAGCAGTCCAATGTTCTTTGCCAGGACAGTTGTTGAATTTGCTTAATTTGTTGACTGTAAAGCAAATATCCGGTCGAGTGCACTGTGCTGCGAATAATAAGCTTCCAATTGCTTGCTGATAAGGAATCTTAGCCATTTCTTTTTCTTCTTCTGAAGATTAAGGTGACATCTCTTTTGACAGTTTTATGTTGATATCCATAGGAGTTGCTACAGGATTTGACTCATCCATGTTAAATTTCATCAGCATCTCAGATAATATTTTTCTTGATCTAGATAAATTCCATCTTTGTCACGTGAAATCTGAATTCCTAAACAATTCTTCGCGGTTCCCAAAAACTTCATTTTGAACTCTTGCATCAAATTTAGTTTCACATTTTCATAAAATACTGTTTCGTTAGTGAAGATTAGGATTTCATCAGATTGCTAGAAACGTCATGGCCTTATCCTTTCTATGGAAGTATATGCAAGGATCAACTTGCGAACGCTTCAATTCAAGTTTTTGTAGGACTCGATCCAATTTGGTGTTCCTAACTAAACTTGATTGCTTAAGTCCATAAACAGCTTTGTTCAGTTTCATCACTTGACCTTCTCTTCCCATCAAAAACCCCTTCGGTTTCTCAACATAGATATCTTCAGTTAACTCACCTTGGAGAAAAGCAGTAATAGCATCCATCTGTTCAATTCGCAAATCATACTTTACTGACAATGCTATTAAATACCGGATAGAAGAGTAACTCACAACAGGTGAATAGGTTTTTTCATAGTCAATACCTTTCTTCTGTGTAAAACCACCAATCGAGCCTTGTATCGTACATTATCCATCTCATCTGGCTTCTTCTTGAATACCCATTTCGTCTTGATAACGTTGGCTCCAGCAGGCTTGTCGACACATTTCCAGGTATCATTTTCCTCAAATGATTTCATCTCACTCTGCATCGCTTCTATCCATTTTTCTTTCTCATTTCTGAATAACATATCTTCCATGTCTCCGGGTTCTTCCAAGATGTTGACAGTCGCAGCATTGTAAACTACTCTTGGTAATTTTGAGATTCTTTCGCTTAGGAGTGAGAGAGCAGATTCTCCAGCTTTTGGTAGGTTTAGATTATCTTCATCTATCTGCGGACTACCAACATCAAATTGAACGCTCAACGTTGAAACAAGATCGTGAGTTTCTGATGACAACGTTGCCACTGATGGATCTTCTTCGTTATCCCCCTCTTCAAATTCTGGATTTGATGAACATGACTCGTAGTCGTTCTCTATGACAAGATTTTCTTGTTTCTCTATTGGATGTACCCCCATTACGGCTGTATACTTTGGAACTTCATTGGTGTTTTCATTTTGAATTTTGTAGTGAAAGTTATCCTCGTGAAATACAACATCACGGCTGATGAAAACATCTTTCTTTTGTAGGCTGTACAGACGGAAACCTTTGGAAGTATTCGAATATCCCACAAAAATGCATTTTTCGGATTTTGAATCCAGCTTTCGTCGTTTTTGTTTGGGAATGTGAGACATCGCTGTGCAACCAAAAATTCAAAAAGAACTAACATCCGGTTTGCGATTGCTCCATAACTCTTCTGGAGTTTTTTTAAGCTTTCTATGCGGTGAACGGTTGACAATATAACTTGCACAGTTAACTGTTTCAGCCCAAAAAAATTTAGGCATTTTAGCATCACACAACATAGCTCGAGCCTTCTCTATAAGAGTTCTGTTCATACTTTCTGCCAAACCGTTCTGTTCTGGAGCATAGGGAACGGTTGTTTGATGAACAATCCCAGACTTCTTCAACTCTAGTTGCATAGCTTTGTTTTTGAATTCTGTACCATTGTCCGTTCGTAAAATTTTAATTCTGGATTCTTGTTGGTTTTCGACTTCGGCTTTGAATTCACGAAAACAGTTCAACACAGCATCTTTCGTCTTCATAAAGTAAACAAATACCTTCCGAGTGAAATCATCTATTAAAGTAACAAAATATATACTTCCCTTTATAGATTTCGCCTCCATTGGACCACATACGTCTGAATGGATTATCTGAAGTACTTTTGATGACCTTGACCCTTCTGATGGAAAACTTGTCCGATGCTGCTTGCCTTCTGCACATGACAAACATGTCGACTGAGAATCTTGACTCAAAGCAATACCCTTAACTAAGCCTCGAGCAAGTAATTTCAAATTTTCTTGTTCTAAGTGACCAAACCTTCGATGCCAAACATTGTCCAGGTTACTTCTTGCAAAATTAGCATTCTTATATGGAGCAGTATCCAACTTGTAAAGACCGTTTTCAGATTTACCATTTGCAATGACTTCATTTGAAGAATTCATGACACGACATCCATCTTTGTCGAAGATGACAACATTGTCATGATCCACAATCTTCTTTATGGATAGTAAGTTGACTTTTAATTCCGGGACATAAAGAGCATCATGAACAACAACATCACGTCTTCCTTTAGGAGTTAAAACAGTCAACGAAATGTCGCCCTTACTAACAGCATTCATTAACATGTTATTTGCTGTCTTAATTTGACCTTGAAATGGCTTGAGTTCAAGTTCTAGTTGGGTTTTCATGGCAAAACTCCAATTGACCAATTTTCAGAACCAGTTAGCTTCTCCATTTGATGGATTCCCAAATTCTGTTGTACAGACATTTTTCTCCAGTATATGTATATATTCCTTGAATCTTGCTATTGTCCTGGGTCCATAACCTTTTAACAGAATTATATTAAAACGACTTTTATAACGATAGTAAATGACAGAAGAAATATTTTATTGAAAAATATTTTCTTTATACATAATAGTCAGAACTTGATTACTTAGAGATTTTGATCGCAAGTATAAACTTAACAAGTTTTCCAACAATTTTAAATAAACCTTATCCGATTTATAATGGAGACGAAACTTTTTTTAGTTTTTCTCCAAAGACCGGAAAAGTAAAATATTGTTTTCAACATTTAGTAAAATTTTGAGAAAAATCGAATTGACAAAAATAAAAACCTAAAAAAATATTAGGTACTCAAAGTTGGTAAAAATTGAATTTCGACTCAAATATCTTTTCAAAACTTTAAGACATTGGCTTTAAGCTAAACAAACTTCTATTTCATGTAAACTTTTTGGTTTTGAGGAGCTATCTCCAATCAACTCAATGTAGATATGTTAAACGGTTCTCTTAGAATTCAAGATTGCTTTACTGCGAGCCACTAAGTGTTCGATTACTGGGAACATGACCCCGCAAGCTTCGAGTAGGAACAATCATGTGACAAATATAAAAACAATAAAGAACATGCATTAATATAATCTTCTTAATAAACTCTTTTCAATAAAATTAAACAGTTGTTATGAATTATTCCCAGACCAATGTTATATTTCTTTGTCTAATTTTGAGAGACATTTTTTGTTTAGAAAATATTAATTACTTTATTTATTCAACTGTTCGTGGTATTTTTGAGGTTTCTGATATTGTGTCACTCCCAAAAAAAAAACTGATTAAACATGCATTGCAAAAGAATCTAGACTGGTTTACGAATACATATTTGAAATTAATTGTAAAATAAGAGTCAAAAAGTGACATGTTGTGTAGGTTTTTGTTATAAGAAAAAATTGTCTTTTTTTTTCTCATCTTAAGATTTTATTTGAAACAATTTATAATATCAGAATTTCAGGCCATTCAAGAAAATCTGGAATTTTTAATAAAATTTTCAAAATTACATGAAAACCTGTTTGCAGCATCTTAACCTGATTTAAGATCTAAAAAAACCTTTTTTGAATTACAATAAATTGAAACTGGTGTTTAATAATTCTAATAAAGGAAATCTTGACTCATCAGACCTTTTTTCAATCGGCTTCGAAAATTTGATCTGTGAGAAAAAAATAAGGTTTTATTTTTTTATTTTAGAATACATATTTTTATATTGTATTAACAATAGGGATCTAAAGGGTGAAATTTAGTGGTCCTCGGGACCACTTCGAATCTGTGATTGTGACTGAACAATTAAAGCTGTCCAAGAGACCCACAGATTGATTAAAACACGTTGTACAATGTTTCAGTCAAAGATGGACATTACAGGGCAATGTTAAGCGACTCCTTTTTACTGAAATTGGACACTTTGCTGACCTCTGGTTCATATAGGGTAAAGGGTTCTGCTATACAGTTTATGCCACACTCTTGTTAAAAGCCATCTTAGTAATGTCAAGTGGCCGTCTTGAAGCTGCGATATGAGCGCTTTGGATCTAATTTGTCGACAAAACATAAGAGACCAATAGTATGCTAACAACACGGAAACGTTTCAAGCACTTTAGGCCAATATACTCCAAGTAATCCGTGAGCTACAGCTGTGTTGTGTTTTCAAAATTAGAAATCTTTGATCTGTTTAATAAGGTCATTTTCAAAAAGAATTCGTCATACAAAGGGAGTGATCATGTTCTGCTAGGACACTGGAGGGAAAGAATTTCTTAGAAGACTCTGATGCGACAAGGACTGTTACTTAAAAGTGTTGGAGGAGCTTCAGCAAAATTGATCAAAGCTTCACAAAATTGATTAAAGTGAAGCCGGTTATGCCATTCAAAACTCCTTTTTTCACTGGTTCGAAGATCACATGACATGACTGAGACATACAAAGGTTGTACAAAATTTACCCAAGGAATGTGTCCGAATTAAAGCAGTCCAACAAGTATTTAAATTGTGGCTATCCTGGGTTCAACCCTTCTGGTCGCATTGAATAATTTTCAAATGATATAAGCAAACCTGAGAAAAATCAACACAACTTGATATTAAAGACTTTTTTGATCTGGCTTATGTGGTGTGGCACTATCAATATTTTGTTGTAGCATTCAACCTTATCAAATGTGATGTCAAGACATTTGTCTTTTGTGCGACTATGAAGGAGAATATTCAAATATACAACATTTAATTATTGGCACCATGTATAGTTCATCGTATTATAATATAAAATGATTTTTTTCTGAAATTACTGTTCAACATATTTTTTAAGTCCATACAAAATTGCAAAACGGTCTAAGTTTTGAAAATTGAGGATTTAACTAATTACCTCAGTAATTGAAGCTGACTTATTTAAGTAAAAACAAATTTCAAGAATTTAGGTGACATAAGTTAAGAATTAGTTTCTTATAATAAGATGGACATTCTTAAAAGTTTTTCACAGACTCCAATCTTTTTGGAAATGGTCTAAACAGGTTCTTTGTATAAACGGAATTTTTTTTCTTACTTCCTTAAAAGGGCCTTTTTTTGTTAGATATTCTTGAGTTATTTGATAATTCCTGATTTCATGCTCAAGATGTGCCCACACATTTTCAATCAAGCCTATTCTGCTATTCATCGGGGGCAATTTTACTTGAATTTTCACTAATCATTCATTCGAAGTGAATCTGTGTATGTCGGTAATACTGCGCGGTATTCTTCTATTCACGTGAAAGCATTCATTCTATACAATTCAGATCCGCATAAAAATTGCAGCGAATTTTTCATTTGATGTCTGGTTTGTTAATTTTTGTAAGCATAATGTAAGTAAAAACTAATTTACTGCTAAATGCTAAAGAATATTAACATTTTTAGGGGAAGGAAGACACTTTTTAACATTTATCCGAAGCTCTCTGTTTGGGGATATTCTTATTCTTCTGCTTACAATTAGAATACAAAATCCAATACTGCCCATTTCCAAAAATTACACAAATGGATACTGTAGTTCACTCGATGGATAGCAGAATGCAAAGGCAGTGTCAAAGAATATACGATCCACGTGAATAGGAGATTAGGGCTGAATTACATTCAGGTCTGGAGATTGATCGGGCGGTTGCATAACATCAGGGCAGTTCCTTTGATTGGATAAAACTCCGTCCAGTCGCTTGGGCATATCTTTTATAATTGTATGAAGGTATTCAATGTCTATTTTGCTTCATTCTGTAGCCGTTGCTTCAGTGCACTTATTAAAGAGACCGTCGCGAACTCGACGGTCCAATTCATTCCACAAATTCTCGATTGGGTTAAGGTCTAGAAATTTTAGAAGTGTTTGGATAACTTTTGGAGAGTTATACAGAAGCCATTCCCTTACAACATACGCCTTGTGCTTCGGGTCGTTGTCCTGGTAAAATTTGAAATTCCTTAAAATGCCCATTTTCTCAGCACTTTAACTTAAATTTTCGTTTAGGATCCTCAAATAGTTTTTCTTTTTCAATATACCGTCTACGAATACTTCATTTCCCATGACTCTTGCCGAAATGCATGGCGTACCTTTCATGCAGATATTTGGTTCGATCCATACTCCTCTTTTATTCCTCCGCACAATATCACCGACAGTCTTTGGCTTCATGTCTAAAATATCAGCAATTTTTGTTTCATCTTTATTACAGTGAAAAATAACAAGGTTTCTTTTTTCAAGGCTTGCATTTTTTCCTTTGCGAGCTATGATTAACTTTTTAAATAAAACCAAACGATCTTACACTAAATCGTTTTAAATGTATGCAAAAATGTCAACATTTTATTTTAACGTTACTCTTGAATAGAAAAACTGTTAATCGAAGCAAATGTCAAACTCAGGAAAGAAAACAAAAAACCCAATATTAATGAAGCTCTTACATGTGTCCTTTTTGTGTTGTTTATCGTATATCTTAATGCAGTTAAGCGATTGCAAATTTTGTTTAAGGAAATATTTTGGGAATAAAATACTTATTTATAAAACACAATAATAAAACTAAATTCAACTTTTACTACGAAAAGAACAACAAAAGTATGTTTAAGAATAAAAACCGAATATTAATGACACTCACTGTAGATATTTTATCTATAAAATGTTTGCTTTTTGAGAGAGTTGAGAGTGATTGTAAATTTGATTAAAAACAAAAATAAATAATCGCATAATTATTTCTGCTCTAAAAACAACCTATACCTCATTTTAAAAACATTAAAAGCTAAAAATAACAACTAAACAACAAAACAAAAAAAAAAAAACAATAAAATCCAACAAAAATAATTCCTAAACAAATTCCAAATTCATCTACATAAATAAAAAAAGAAGAAAATTACGTATAGGTAGTTTTTCTGTACATCAAATCAACTTAACGATTTGTTTACAATTTCGCAACGGTAAAAAAGAGCATAATTTATTTATTTATTTATACCTATTCCACCTTTCCTCGTCTAGAGCAATAGCTAATAAGATAAAAATTGTTATTATTGTTAATTTCATTGTTGTATAGCGGGTGCAGTGCACACTGCAGAAGTTTACTTACGACTTTTTGTTTTTCTGCCTAGAAAATTCTCAAAGTTCACAGATTGGCAATGGGAAAACAACAACAACAACAAAAAATAGAGAATAGGCAACGCCGCTTTAAAATATACAAAGTAAAATAGAACAAAACAAAATACAAAAAAGAAAAACAGGTAAAACAAAGTGTATGTATCCATCCTAACGAAAACGGATTTTTGTTTTGTAATTGGTACCTCCATTTCATTTCATCGGTGGTGTATCAAAAAGAAATAATAAAAAAAGGCGAAAAACCAGACATGGGAGAAAAAAAAAATGGCGACACTTTCCTCGACTGTGTAAAGTTTTTGTTTTCATCAAGAATTTCAAATTGAAAACTTGAAAAATTTTTTCCATCAATTTTAGCCAAAAATAACAAAATAAAAATAAAACATTTATTTTATCGACTTTTCGATACTCAATTCATAAAAATAAGAAACACAACTTTTCATTGATGAAAATCCATTTATAAATTTTCCTCTTCAACAAAAGCACAGGCACAGTATTGCCAGAAGTTTCTGTCAGTCAAATAAAATAAATATTTGTTCGTTTCGTATCGTAATCGTAGAGAATTTTTGACAAGAAAGATCAATGGCTGCTGTATTGACAACCTGCTGTCATCAGAGCAAAAGAGACGAACCGAGAGTTATTTTATTGTGAAAATATGCGTTTATTTTTAGCACACTGCGCGGCGACTACACAGAAAGAGACAACTCTTTCTTGTTTGTCTTACATTACTCGTTTTGTCCCTTTTGCTAAGACAGAGCACTAGCACTGAGATTGAGATTTTCTTTTCATTCTCGTTCTCATGCATTTTTGCTTTTGCATGTCTGACACTTTCTACTTTGAAAAATGTTGTTTTATTTGTTTTTACAATAAAAATAAATTAAAAACATAAAATATTTTCGCACCTGGTCGATCCAAGGACTGTCGTCGACTCATTGGCGGTTTTCAATTTTCTTAGGAAGCGGCAAATCTCGTCGGGGCCCAAATGATTTTCTTCATTCGCGGAAAATTCAGGGCAATTCCGAAAGACGAGCAATAAAACGAATTACATTTCATTACACTCACAACACGCACGACGGTTGGGCACCTCACCTCACCACACAATAAAAACCTGAAAAATATTTTATTTTTATTTTCCTTTTGTTTCGCTTTTCACATTGAGGTTTGAGGATTAAGCAGACACAAGAATAAGAGTACACTTTTGGTTATCCGTTTTTATTTCTTCTTAAAATTTTATTGAATTTTTTGATTCTTTTTTTAAATAAGCACCGCAGCTACAGCAGAATTTAATTCACAGGAAACTTTATACAATATTTAACACAAAAATTTATTAGATTTTGGAAATTGGCTTCATTTTCACTTAATTTTTTTTTTAAATTTTCTTTGAACCTTGAGTGAGTTAACATTAAAAGAGAAAAAAAAGACTTGAATTCCTTGTTAGTGCTGTCGCAGTCGCTGTCGCAACTCGCAAGTACAGCAGCTGCTGCTGTTGATGGTGTGCTTCTCTTCTTCTTGAACTAGGAGGATGATGGTGAGAAGCAGATGAAGATGGAGAAGAGATGGTTGAGGTTGGTTTGATTTGATCAACGATTCAACGACTCGAATGCGAATCGAATCCGATACGAATGGTGCGTGCAGAGGTCGAACTATGTAGCCGCAGTAGAAGTAGAAGTAAAAGCAGAAGCAGGTACAGCACCAAAATATTGCATTTTTAATACAAATTTTATTTTGCAATATTTTATGTTCACACTTAATCCGATAGGAAACACTTGTTTAGATGCTTTAATGCATTTCTTTGTATTTTATTTTGAATATTTTTCTTAGTTTTTGACGATTTTTAACGAATTTTCACACGGGAGACCGTTTGACTGTCGTTCGTCGTGATGTTGTGGCAGACTTCACCTTGCTTTTTTTTTAATGTGGTGAAATATAATGTAGGGTTGTGTGAGGAGGACAAGTATATATATTTGTATGGTGGTTTTTTGTACCATCTTGTTTGGAATGTTGTCCCTTTTTGGCGCGATTGTCGTGTGGTGAATTTTGTTATGTGAAGGTTGGATGCATTGGAAATTGAGGAAAACTAAAAAAGGAAATTTGCAAACCTTCAAGCTCGAATATTAATGGAACGCTCAAACGTGTACTTGAAGTTTATCAAAAATTGATGGTGGGCTTACATGTATCTGTATTTTGAAGTTTGATGACAAAGATTGCAAATTAACGTATTCACACTGATTAGATAAAGAGAGTAGATCAAAAATGCCGTCGTCTTCAATAGAGATAATAATAACGATATAGTGAATACGAACATGTTTGTTCTTATCTAAGCATCTTCGAATGCATCAATGTTGCAAACGTAACATAAGCTTTACATTTCTTCTTTATTTTTAAATTTTTACTCTGTTACTTTTTAACATTTTGTTACACCTTTCATCAAGAAATTCATTTTAATTTCCCTTTAATTGTGAGGTTAATGCAACTAATTGTATTATTTTTCCATGAATTAGTAAAGTAATTAACTGAATTCAAAGCACGTTTTATCGTCCATTTTAAGAGTGTGAAGAAACAAAAATACCGTGGATCTAATTGTAGCACCTTTTTTACTCTAAAAGCAATGTTTTTTGGTTGTCTGAAAATATTTGTCAATTTATTTTTGTTTGTATTTTGTTAGGTCATTTTATTTAATTCGTAACACTTTCGTTTAGGATTGCAACAACACTGTATTGTCAAAAAGTTATAGTTTTTTTATAGGAAGTGAAACAAACAACTAAAATTAGTACCCGTGGCATGTGTTTAGTGGGTTCGACCGTCATGCCGGGGTCTTGGGTTCAATCTCTGCCTGTGCCTTCTAAAGTTTTTTCACGGGTACTGCGTCTTGCGAAGAATTGACAAATCTTAAATCTTATCGTGAAAAGTGTTTTTTTTTTCAAATTAGCCGTTCAGAAGTAGGTCTCATCCTTGATAAACCTACTCGCACACAGAAATGGTTGAGAATTGTAAGTCACTAGGTCCTAGTTCTTCATGGACTGTTGCTCTACCTAATTTTTATTTTTGAATTAAAACAAATTACCACTGGTGTGTTCTCTGCTTCTTTCAGGTTTTGAAATATGTCTGCTTCCTTCTACTTTTCTGCATTGAGCAGATCTGGATGCACGTTAATCCCCTTTAACACGATAAAAATTGCGTTGAAGTGCAAGAATAGTTGATATAACTCTAAATTGTGCCTAATTGGCTATAAGATTTAAGATTGGAATTCTGTTCAGTTCTGTCAAAAATTTATTTTGATTTATTGAATTTTTTGGTGTTCATATTCTTGTTTAAAATTTGTTATGCTATTTAAAGGGCCTTGCACTTGAGAGCAAATAACGAATTAACGAATGGACAAACAAACGTGATTTTACACATTTCAAAAAGTCCATTTTAAACAAAAACACATTTAAATTATAAAAACCAATTGACACTTATGTTAGGATAATAAAATTAGCATTTTGTTCTCTAAAGCAAGACAAATTTGAAAAAAAAATTGGTAGTGTGTTTGCTACAAACTGTCAAACTCTACTCGAGTTCGAAATACCATCCACACTGCAACGAATAAATTGTTCAAGCTCAACTTAACCTCAAAATTATACCACCCTTTTTTTGTTTGTTGAAAAGAGTAATTATATATTGACAATTCGTCGCTGTCTGCGGATAGAAATAAAGCTCATAAAGAAAAGCCCCAGTTCGCAGTTCGTAGCTCATGTGCAAGATGCTTAAAGAGCCAAAATCTATTATGAAATTGTAACAGAATGAAATTAAAATTGATTATAAATTGTAGAAGAATAAAAGTCAAATTTTTGAATTGTCATCATAAATTCATAAATTTTTGAATTGTCATCATAAATTGTTTATAGAAGTGGAAGAAATAAAATTAATCTTTCAGTTTTGTTTTATTATTTTATATTTAACAAAAATATGTCTTTACATTATATTCATTCGTACCCTTGTATTTGTTATAGTTTAAAGCGGATTATGGTAACAGATTAAAGGTCTATATTAGTGATTAGCTTTATTTTTGAAGCTCATAAAAAGATTTTATAAAAGATGAACACTTGAATACCAATTAAAAAATTATAATACAAATATTTATATATTACAAAAGAGTTCAAATCAGAACAATAGTGTTGGCAATACATCCTTAATTTCTGTGTTTGTCTGTTCTTTTAAAGGGTAAGTTGTATCTGTTATTGATTATAAAGCGTAGTTGCAATTTAAGAGCTGATGTGATTTTGAATAAAACACAAATTATTTAGAAAATTATCAAATTGTTTTCTTATTATGATAATATTGATATGGTTCAATTATGTATGGAACACAATATAGGACAAATAGCCGACACGACCTGGGTGGCACGCCTCTATCTGATAGTCCAAATTTTCGATGACGCTGAGGCATAATTGATGTTCTAAGGAAAGAAGTCCAACGGTGTCAAATCACGGTCAGTTGAGATCGTCACCAAGTCCAAGTGAGATAAATCACATATCGTTCACATCCATATCCTCCAATGCGGGCCACAGAAAGTTCGTTATCATCTTATAGGCTGTTCACACCAAGTCCAAAACCCGGGATTGGCGAAATAATCGGTTTTGGCCGAAAACCTACATCGAAAACTCAAGTTTTCCCATAAATTTTTAGTAAAACCACAAGTTTTATATAAAAACCTCTCAAAAACTGGTAGCAATTCAAAGTTGAACTAACAAACCTTTCGAAACATTCAGCACTCAGATTAATGTAAGTAAAACAGTTGATGGCTGCTGTCAAAACAAATGTTTCATATTTATACAATTTCTATAAATTGCTATGTCGCATTGTGCTAGGAAAATTTGCGCCAAAACATTCGAAAATGTGGATCGTTGTTCCAGTAAATAAAACCACAACAGTGGGCTATCGCTTCTTGATGGACAGCGGTGCCAACATCAGTCCTTTGGTAAATCCAGGTGAGTCCTCAAAGGAAGAAACCAAAGAGATAGTAATGAAAAAATTGCAGCCCATCATAACAGCTTCAGTGATCGCTCTGGATGAGTGTGATTTCGGTACGAATCTGGAACTAGGAATTGACCTTTTCTAGTCCGTCCATAAGGACCTACACGAAATCGTTCAGAATCTTCTCAACCCCGCCTATAAGGTGCTCGGACAGCCACAATATATGGCGATTCTGAAGTTACATTTGGTCAGCAGAAGCAATAGTCATAAGCTCAGTATTTTGGATTGAATTTGTTGTGAAAGAAGAAGAAAATTTTTTAAATAAAATTATTTTTTTGTTTGTAGTTGATTCTATGATATATTTTCTAGACAATTAGCTTCTCTTTAGGGAATTGTTCGGACCGGTTGAAGTAAAAAAGAGGATAGCTGCAGCCAAGCGAGCTTAGAGTTCTTGTTGGTTCATGTCGTGAGCCCATTCCATCCGTCCCCAGAACTTCAGTTAAAACTCTTCTTCGAGACGAGCTAGTGTTACGTCAAAATCAATTTGAATTGGTTAGAATTCATTTTATTTTCACAAATAACTTGAGAAGAAGGCACTACGATAAGTTGAGGTGGAATGCATAACATTAAACATCAGCCCTTAAAATCTAACCACTCTTTAGCTATGGACATTATTGATAATTTCTACCTTTGCACAAAAGTTTTATGGTTTTAATCAAGTTTTTCCTGATTATAATAATACATTCTAGTTAAGATTTGATAATTGAAAGTAAAACTGACAGGTTGGTATAGAAAAAAAGGAAAGTTTTCAGTGGTACGATTTTGTTCTGAATTTTAAACTTTAAGTTCAGCTGATCATTTAATACGAATGCAAACTGAAAAGATTAAAATTAACTGACGAGTTAAATAAATCAAATTAAATCATTTTAAAATTAATTTTGAATCTAGAAACAAAATTGTTCATGATGGCAACAAATGATAGCTATAATCTAAAATCCACAGCCATGCAGGTCATGTCAATAATTTGCAAATTGTATGCCAAATTCAAAATTGCAGTTTGTATATTGCATATTAAAAACTTCATAAAAGGATGTCTGAACAGATTTTATGAAGACATTTATCTTTCCCGAGTGTTCTTAAGAAATTTAACTAAAAATTCAAAAGTAAACCTCATGACTCAAAAGAAAATTAAACACAATTTAGTCCGAATTTAAATGTTGAAATAATTTCATACAGATCTAGTTCGATGTATACTTACCATAAGAAAATAGTCATTTCTTTTTTCATTTCTATCTGGATTCATCCGTTTTCACCACATCTGAATGAACTCACATTTATATCAAGAGTAACAACTGTGAAAAACAAAACTTTTTCTACCATAGCAATTTTGATTGTTTTGACATTTCCATAAAAACTCACCTGTCTATCTCCATATAAAAAATTTAATATCCCTTATTCCGAGCTCAAAGTTTGAAGCTACTTTGATTTGTCGGCAGTCCAAAGTGCATTTTTTGTTCACATTTGCCTTTCAAGAAACTTTCTGAGTATTTTCTTCACAACTGCATTGCTTAAAAATTAAAAATGGCAAAACAATTAAGCAAATTAGACCCAAAGAAAACATTGTTTTTGCTTTGTGACATTCAAGATAAATTTCGTCCAGCAATGTCACTGTTTGATAACATGGTGCAAAACACGAACAAATTGGTGAGTTTAGTTTTGAGTTGAATTGTCATATCTCATTGTCTGTTTAGAATGAATTTCCCAGAGCTCCCTAAACCACTGAAATGTCATCCTACGTTATCCACAAACCATATAATTTATTATATACTCAAACCAAATCAAGGTGAATGCCGGAAAAGTCCTCGAAGTTCCTCTAATTGCCACCGAACATTATCCGGAAAAGTTGGGAAACATTGTAAAGGAAATTGATGTTAGCCATGCAGCAGGAATAATACCAAAAACCAAGTTCAGCATGATGGTGCCAGAATTAGAATGCAAGATTATGGAGCTGTTTCCGAATGAGAAACCTAAAGACGTCGTTTTGTTTGGTTTAGAGGTAAAATGGTTTGAATTTTATATTAAAATATGACAAGTAATGTAGGTATACATTGTTTTTTATCCCTCTTCAAGTCTCACGTTTGTATCGAACAGACTGCAATTGATTTGATTGAAAACGATTACAAGGTCAATCTCGTAGCAGATTGTTGTTGTTCTCGTCTCAATCAAGATCGAGATTTAGCTTTGCATCGATTGAGGGAGTTGGGATGTATCATCACTACCAGCGAAAGTGTAATTTTTAGTTTGCTGCAAGACAAGAATCATCCCAAGTTCAATATTGTAAGCAAGCTCGTTAGGGATCCGTCAGCGGACATGCAACTCTCAAAAGCTGGTTCGGCTAAATTGTAAACATTTTAAAATACTTACTGGAGTATATTGATGAAAGAAAGTGCATTTCCATGTAATAAACGTTTTTTGTTGTGTTATTGTAAAATTCAAAGGGAAAATATATTGGACTTGTTAACAAAAATACTTTCTTTTCTTGCAAATAGCCTATTTCGGAAGTCTTTTTGTAGAGGGCAAATTGTTTTCTTTACTTATCGGGCTCTCGGTCCATGAATACAATCACGAGGACAATTACATATGTAAGAAGCACGGTAATAGCACAATGTTTTCTTTTATCAATTGTGTCGAACTTTTGACAACCCCCAACATAATTGAAACGTATAGTGTAATTGTGTTGACAACCCTGGAATAAACAAGCAATGGTACCAATTGCAAATAATATTTTGACCGACCATTTTTAAAACTGATTGGAAGAAAGGATATTACTCTTGATTGATAGTTGAACGTGTTTAGACATAGATTCTTATTCAATAAATTAATAATTTTATTTAAGAAGTGCTTGCTTTGTTATTTTAAGATTATAAGAAGTTGAAAACAATCACAACAAATTGTAATGAAAAAAGGACAATTGCTTATTCCTTGTTATTGAACTGGAAGTTGAGAGAGCTAATCCGCTGTTTGTCTTGTAAAAGAATGGAATATCTTGGAAATGCAATTATTATAAATCAGCGTTAGTTCCTTTCGCCCAAAATCATATCGCTCAAAATTACTTGACTTATAAACTTTTACAGACGAAAATGCCACAAAACACAAAATTAATGTCAAAGTGCCCAAATCAATTTTAAAATATCATAACGTACAAATCACTAATCGAAATATCGTAAAAAAGATGTCAGGTGTTTCAACATTTGGGTATTCTGACAAAGATTTTGTTAATTTTGCAATTTTATAATCCAAACGCAATCGCATTCACTAAGCTAGCGGCTCCGTAGTCAAGGGATTCTGATTGGCTAAATCTAACTACAAAAAATGTTGAAATTTCCCCTCCGACGTACATACCTAGTGTAAAAAAATTTGGCTACAAAGTTAGTGGAAAATGATTTTGACGTTTCAAAATCAGCTGCTCGGTAAAAACACACGAATTCAAAATAAAATAAATCGTTTAGTATTTAAATACAAATTAAAATCATTCACATTGTGTCTTAAATTTGATTTTATTGAATTTAAAAAAAAAAACAAAAGATAAGTTAAAGTTATCAAATCAAAAATGTTTCTTATTTAATATATTTGCATTTGTCAACAATATGACAGTTCCAGATTGATTAGCTTTGTAGTGTAGTTTTGCATTCACAAAGCTAGTTGAATTTTGACTACGTAGCCACTAGCTTTGTGAATGCGACCATTGGTACAACTGACAGAAGACCTGACAGAATAATAAATAAAAAAACACAAATAGAAGAATATTTTTTGAAAATCAAGTTATAAGTTACTTCAGCAAAAAAAACTAACTAAAACTAATAAAATTGACAATTTTGAAGAAGAAGCATCTGGAAATTCAGATTCTATAAGAAAAAAGTTTATTTAACAATTGCAGCATTGACATAAAATAAAAACTTCAAAAAGGGGGTTTGTTCGTAGAGTACTACCCCAATTCCCAATTCAAAATTTGTGAAGAAAAACCTGTGTGGAGGAGTTGGTTTTACAGATATTGCATTATGGTCTGTTTATTTGCATGTTTGGGTACAAAAAATATAGCTTTACTTACTTACTTACTTAAGGTAGCGCTACAGTCCGGGGCGGACCTGAGCCTTAACCAACAAGCGTCTCCAGCCAGCTCGGTCCCTAGCTAGCTGTCTCCAGTTTCGCACGCCAAGTTGGTTGAGGTCCTCTCCCACCTGGGTGCGCCACCTGAGTCGCGGTCTTCCTCTACTGCGCCGTCCCTCGGGTTGGATTCGAAGACCTTCCGAGCTGGAGCGTTGATGTCCATCCGCTCTACATGACCTAGCTATCTAAGCCGTTGGACTTTGATTCTGCTAACTAGGTCAGTGCTGTACAGCCCGTACAGTTCGTCGTTATATCTTCTAGTCCATTCTCCATCTATGCGTACGGGACCAAAAATCGCCCGAAGAATTTTTCTCTCGAAGCATCCTAAGACGCTCTCATCTTTCTTTCACAGGGTCCAGGCCTCAGCGCCATAAATGAGAACCGGGATGATGAGTGTCTTATAGATGGTGATTTTAGATGCTCGAGAGAGGACTTTACTTCTCAATTGCCTTCTAAGTCCAAAGAAGCAGCGAATTGAAAGAGTTTGAATTCAGCGCTGGTGTCGTTGTCTGTATTAATAGCGGTGCCTAGGTAGACAAAGTCCTTAACTACCTCAAAGTTAAAGCTGTCCATGGTGACGTTTTATCCAAGACGTCGTCGTTCAGTGTCCTTTTTTTATGACAGCATATAATCGGTCTTGCCCTCATTGACCACTAAACCCATCTTCTTCGCTTCCGTCGCAATGCTCAAAAACGCTCCACTGACATCACGCTTTGATCTCCCAATTATGTCAATATCATCTGCGTATCCGAGTAATTGGATGGACCTTTGGAAGATTGTGCCTCTAGTGTTGACGGTTGAGTTTTGCACAATTCTTTCCACAACGATGTTGAAGAAGTCGCATGACAGTGCATCGCCTTGTCTAAAACCTTTTTTGACATCAAATGAATCGGTAAGATCTTTTCCGACCCTGATAGAGCAGCGTGCATTCTCCATCGTCATTCTGCACAAACGGATAAGTTTGACAGGGATGCTAAAACTAGACATAGAGATGGTGGGTATCGATTTGAAGCTCCTGGGTTTTTTCCAAGATCTGCCGTAGTGTGAATATTTGGTCGATAGTGGACTTTCCTGGTCTAAAGCCACACTGATAAGGACCAATCAGGTTGTTGACGAATGGCTTCAGACGTTCACATAATACGGCAGAGAGGATCTTATACGCAATGTTAAGGAGACTGATGCCTCTCAGTTTAAAGGGTCTCCTTTCTTATGTATCGGGCACACTATGCTAAGATTCCACTCATCGGGCATGCTTTCTTCCGACCATATTTTGCAGATGAGTTGGTGCATGCTCCGTACCAAGTCATCGCCTGCTGCTTTGAATAGTCTGCGTCGCCCAGGTTGAGTGTTTCTATCTCCCTTACAGCGGAATTCAGTTCGTCATCGCCGTTATATAATCTGGAGAAGTGATCTTTCCATATTCTCAGCATCGACTGTGGTTCTACTACGATGTTCCCTTGATCGTCTTTACAGGCTTCGATTCGTGGCTGGTACCCTTGGGAGGTTTTTTTACCTTTTGGTAAAATTTACGAACCTCATTCCTGTTGTGACATCCCTCTATCTCCTCGATCGCGCGCTTCTCATGCTCTCTTTTTTTCCGTCTAAGAAGCCGGTGTTCCTCTTTCCTCTTCTGCTCGTAGAGCTCGCGAGCAGCTCTAGTCCTTTTGTGCAGCGCCGTTTTGTATGCCTCTTGTTTCGCTGCGTGCGCTTGCCGGCATTCGTTGTCAAACCAGGGGTTTCGCTGTGTTGGCCGTGTGAAACCTAGCACTTCAAAGGCGGCATCTCTGATGGCTGCAAGGCAATGTTGTTTTTTTTTGCTTAATGCAGGAAGCATAGGACTCCTTAGGAGGTTATTAGAGACTCGATCGGAAAAGGACATGGCAGTCTCTTGCGATTGTAGCCGTCTAACGTCGAATCTTTTCACAGTACTTCCTTGTTTTGGCTTGGATCGGGATATCCGTAGCCGTACCTTGGCTACAACGAGGTAGTGGTCCGAGTCAATGTTGGCCTCTCGGAATGTTCGGATATCCTGGATACTGGAGAAGTGTCGTGCGTCGATCGCAATGTGGTCAATCTGGTTGACGGTTGATTGATCAGGAGATTTCCATGTACTAGCTACCAGAACGTCTCGCCCCGCAGCGAAATCGACCAGCCTGAATCCGTTGTCGGAAAGGGTGTCGTGCAGGCTGTATCACCCGATTATGCCACCAAAGATGTCTTCTCTTCCTAGCTTGGCATTAAAATCTCCTAAGACAATTTTAATGTCATAGCCAGGGCACTGCTCATATGTCTTGTCCAAGAGCTCGAAGAATATGTCTTTGGTGTCTTCATCTTTCTCCTCTGTTGGGGCATGCGCGCATATTAGGCTTATGTTGGCGAATTTAGCCTTGATGCGAATTGTCGTGATGCGCTCGCTCACACTGTTGAAACTCAAGACTTTTTGCCTGAGTCTAGTTCCAACAACAAATCCACACCCAAATAGACGCTGTCTTTGTTCACGGTAGCAGTCGCCGTAGTAGATATCGCAGTCTTTTAGTTTGCGTTTGCCCGGTCCATCCCATCGCACTTCTTGGATGGCTGTAATATCTGCCTTGCAGCAGTTTAGGGCTTCCGCTAATTGTTCGGCTGCACGTGGTCTGTTATTTCGTTTGCGTGGGTTGTCAACAGTGAATCCGTCCGTATCCGAGGCATGTTGGTGCTTCGAAACTTAAGGTATTTTTACGTGGCCAGGAAGTCACCCCGACGACGGCACAACCCCCAACCTGGAGGGCCAGATCCTTAGTATAACTCCAAGGAAGGGGAGCCGGATAAACCGCTCCTTACAGGCCTGGGCTCCGAATATGTCGAAGAAGCCCTATAAGGTGTTCACTAAGTAGTTCAACCTTACTGGAACTGTAGACGCCACCGTTGAATCTATCTCGAGAATTCGTCCGCTGCCGCCTGGATAAGGAGAGGTGCCTTAGTGGAAACACCTCTCCCCCCTCTCTCGTTTGCTGTCCCCAACAACTTTCCACTGGGGTTGGAACCCAATCTCCAGTTGAGGTACTAGGCACCCGATGTTCACCGCGGAGAGGTGAGAGTAGGAGTTGATAGACAGAGGTGGGTTTTGAGAAAAACTTGTGGACGCTTGTGTCCTCTTGAATGCACTTGTCTACCATTTGAACATCAATGGAGTTGTTTAGGAAATACGAAATAAACCATAGAGTAATAAAGTTTAACTTTCAGTTGAATCAAAAATACATGATCAATTGTCATTTTGACATAAATAGATTTGACTTGAGAGTCAGGGAGATTTTTCTTGACTAATTCCAGTCAACTTTCCCATAAAATTGCCTCAATTGGAAGGTTATTTTCTTGCAGCTTGTCAATCAGATAAGAAACTTGCCTTACTTTCAAGTTTCTTAAGTCGCCTGAACCCGTCTATTGCTTCACTTGAAGTCTGTGCATTCTTTTGAAGTCTGTTAGGCTTTTCACTCCAATAACGGTTTTCGAAAACCCTGAAAATCGTTCACACCGAACATTTACGAGTTTTCATTTGACACCGGGTGTCAAATTTTGCTTACATTAATTTGAGCGCTGAATGTTTGTAAGGGTTTGTTTGCTTAGTTCAACTTTAAATTGCTACTACTTTTTGACAGGTTTTATATAAAACTTTTGGTTTACCAAAAATGTATGGTAAAATTTGAGTTTTCGATGTAGGTTTTCGGCCAAAACCGACTTAATTTGCTTTCAATTCCTTTTTTGAACGTATACAATTTCAACAATGCCACTTCTTAGTTTTGCAAAAGTCATGAATTTCAAACTAAGAACTTAGTACTTAATAAAGAACAGAGTAATAAAGTTGAAGTTAAGTTCAATGAAAAAAACAGAATCAACTGTCATTTTCACACAATCAGTACTTTTCAAAGAACTTACCATTGAAGTAACCTTAATTGGAAGACAATTTTGGCAGCTGGTCAATCGGTTATTAGAAACTTGCCTTACCTTCAAGTGCCTATGTCGTCTTAAACTGCCCATTCACTTGAAGTCCTTGAATTCACTTGAAGTCTTTGCATTCTTAAAACAAATTACACAACACAAAATATTCTAAAGGGGCCCATGCACATCGCACATCAATTTTTGGTGTCAGATACAAAGAGATTAAAATCAAAATTTCAATAATTGTGTGGTGAAATTTTGTTGCAAAAGAATGTGAATTCAAGTAAATGCAAGGACTTCAGGAAGTAATCCTTTACCTATTCCTACAAATTTTTCATTAGTGAAAATAATAATTCAGAATAATAATAGTTAGCAATAAAAATTAAGTTACTTACATATCTTTGAACTTACAATCGAATTGTAAGATTTCTGTAACTCTCGGATAGCGACTTCGACTCAGTCTCCACTCTCAAAATGTATGGCGTACTTCACCCACTCTTGACCCAAATAAAACACATTCTGTATATTTTCTTCAATGGCACCCACAAACCAAAAGCATCCACTTTCTTCATGAATTTCTCTTTCCTTACATCGATCATAAATTGATTTCCGATCTCCTTGTCCTGTCCATCCGGCTGGCGCGGCATTCACATAAAAGAGAACCGAAACGGCGAAACCGATCGCCATGCATGAATTTAGCTGCGACTCTCCACGCATCCGCCTTACACATGTCAGCTATGTATTTGTGTCCACCGCCGCCGCCGCTGCCATTGCCTTTGCCTTTTGCCACCCGCCAGCACGTTACTGCTGTGGACAAGTAGCGTAGTAGCTAAAAGATGACAACCCACATTAGGTGCATCATAAAATAATATCCATTGAGTTGTCTCAAATGAAAAGGGGTATTTTATTACCGCCTACAGAGATTATGACTTGTGTGTCATAATAGAGAGGACAGGACTTCGGATTCATATTCAAGTTGGGGCCACCACATTATAGACGCAGCATTTACCCACCAAAGGACACCCGACACAGTTCGGACAGCGGACACACGCGGCACAGGCTACAGTGGCAGGGTATGTGGCGGAGTTGATTCAATAAAATTGTTCTATATGACATCCACGTCATCTACGGCTCCTTATCGGTAGTAAAGATTTGGAATGGTCATTCATTGGTTTACGAGCCGCCTTTGATATGGAATGTTCGTAAAAAGAATCTGCACGCTGTTTGGGCTCGGCAGCGGAGAAGAAAACGAAAGGAAGCGCAAAAGATTTATGACTGCGAGCCAAGACTAATCCCTTATTCAAACATTGTTTTCAATTAGTTTTGTGCTCCAAATTGGATAGATTGTTGGTATTCTTGTTGCCTGTTCCAAGGTTCCAAGGAGTATAAACGAATAACCAGCACCTGAATATATTGCATATGAGCGCTACATTCATTGCCGCCTTCGCGCGAATCTCGACATGGCAGGAGCAATAAATTTTACACATCGTAACCACGCCAAACAAAAAACGCTTTGCGCACCACAAAGATCCTACGCCAGATATTGTTAGTTTGATAAATATCCAATTAAGTGTATAAGTTTAGTGCGACTAGCAAAAACCTTTATACACATGATTGGGCAGAGCCGTGAGCCTTCTGATCCTGAGCCACTAAACCAGAGCGTAAGCGTAAGCAGGGCGAGGCGAGGCATAGCCTGCTTTAATTCAAAACCCACTAGCCATCAGACTGCAGCAACTGCGACTTGCGACCATAAGAGCATTCTCTTTGAGTTCTGATTCTGAGATTCAATCAGCCAGAGCACAGCATGCTAGCGCTAGGTGTTAGAAAATATTAATTTAGATAGAGCGCCAGCCGCCTCGATGTGGATATGGATATCGATATCGAACCAAACCAGAAGAGAACACACCGCGAACAACGCTTCCAAGCCTTTCTTACGTAAGTCTTTCGATTGAGGTCTCTTCATTAGTGGAAGCGAATTGAATATTTATGGTGTTGGTACAGAAAGAAGATACGAGTTGGTATTTAGACTTGCACATAGGGACACAAGAGTGATTAGAGGGATCCTTGTAGTTCTTTTGGGATGCAGACAAAATGCACCATGGCATGGGTCATGAATTCATTAAGCTAGTTTAGTTTATTTTGTTGGTTATTTAATAGCAACGATTAGACACAGGCATGGTAAGTAAAAGCTGTAGAAATCTACAGACTTCCGGGTTGAAATTTGTTTCAGTCTTATCCTAAGTGTGTATACACAATTTGGCAGATTTTTCACAAACAAATTTAAGTAATTTTATATTAACCATCCAATTTTATGTGTCAAAAGTGACAGAACAAAAATTGTCAGCTAATCGTCGGCAAATGTTCTGTCAAAAAAGTGGTCTTCTTGCAATTGGTTGAACTCATCTAAACACCCAATGGGCAGTTTAAGACGACATAAGGGACTTTAAAGTAAAGCAAGTTTTTGATATCTGATTGGCCAGCTGCCAAAAAATTACCTTCCAATTAAGGTTACTTTAATGGAAAGTTGACTGGAATGTTAGCCAAGATGATTAAGTCAAGTTAACTTCTATCAAAATGACAGTTTTTGTCATTCAACTGAAAGCTGAACTTTATTACTCTATGATTTATTTATTTTCTGCACAACTTTGACTGCCATGGCTTTCAAATTTAATAGCCAGTTATGTTTTCAATGGTGCCGTGGCTTTCAAATAAGATAGCCAAGTATGTATTCAGATAGCCTTGGCTATCAAAATTTATCCATGGTCATCCTGCACAAACGGACTAGTTTGGCAGGGATGCCGTACGTTCGCGACGTTTTTTTCGTCTTCCATAGCTCAAGAACCAGAAAAGATATCGACTCCAAATAAATTTTGTTATACAGATAATAAGGCAGAAAGATGCAGAAAGGGCTCTCAAAAAAATTGCGTGGGTGGTTTTTTTTACCATAGCAGTTTAAAAAAAAGGTGAAAATTTTGGTTAACCCTAAATATCTTACGAACCAAAAACGTTAGAGACTTGAATTAAATTTAATATAATAAACTATAACGTGATCTCAAAGAAGTATATTTTTTGAAAAAAATCTATCGAACGGTTTTTTTATAAATCAAAAAAACTAAAAAAAAAATTTGTCACCTTTAAAATTTAACGAATAAAATATAATTTCATCTCCAAAACAATTTTGAGCAACGGAGAACAATGTTTTTGAAAGCTGATACAATTTTGAGAAAAATCGAATTGACAGTTTTTTTTATAAAAAATAAAAATCTAAAAAAAACATTACTCAAATTTGGTAAAAATTGAATATCGATTCAAATATCTTTTCAAAAATTTGAAATTTAGGCTTAAAACTTATTTTATCTTATAAGAAATATTGTTTTCAACATTCGATAAAATTTTGAAAAAAATCGAATTAACAGTTTTAAAAAAAAAAATAAAAACCTAAAAAAAAAATAATAAAAGTTGGTAAAAATTCATTTTCGACTCAAATATCTTTTCAATACTTTGAGATATTTGCTTAAATTAACTTTTATCTTTTAAAAACTATTTATTTCAACATTCAGTAAAATTTTGAATAAAATCGAATTGACAGTTTTTTTTACAAAAAATTAAAAACCGAAAAAAAATTAACAAAAGTTGGTTAAAATTGATTTTCGACTCAAATATCTTTTCAAAAATTTTAGATATTGGGTTCAAACTTATTTATTTTACAGAAAATATTGTTTTCGATATTCAATGATTTTTATATAAAAATCCAACAGTCCGTTTTTTCATAAAAAATAAAATCTACAAAAAATAGTTCGCAAATTTGGTAAAATTGATACTAGTACATATAGACAAACTTTTAAGCAAGACAAATCGACAGACGGGATGGGAAGTTATCAGTGTGGGTCGCATCCCAGCCTCTTTTTAGACTTCAGCTTAGATATGGCAATCTTTACTTCGTCTAAGTCGGGAGGACGGCTTTGTTGGCTTTTGTCGTCTATGTTGAATGGATCATCCTGCCTGACAGCGGAATTCGGGTCGTCGTTGCCGTTATACAGTCTGCAAAAGTGGTCCTGTGAATTTCGTTCCACCTGCTCATATAACTTTTGAACTTCATTCCTGCTTTTAAACCCCTCAACATCATCGATCGCACACTTCTCATGCCCTCGATTTTTCCTTCTGAGAAGTCGGTGTTCCTCTCGGATCTTCTTCTCATAGAGCTTATGAGCAGCTTTCGTCCTTTTATGCAACGCCGCTTTGCGTGCCTGTTGTTCGGCTGCATTTACCTGCCGATATTCCTCATCAAACCAGGGGTCTCTTGTTGGTGGCTGCTTGAAACCCAGCACATCAGAGGCGGCTTCTCTGATTGCATCTTGGCAATGTTGCCACTGGTTTTCGATACATTGTGTTGGCGGCAGAGAACTTCGAGAGAGGATACTTGTAACTCGGTCGGAAAAGGATTTGGCGAACTCTTGCGATTACAGCCGTTCGACGTTGTACGTTCCCCAGAATCATTGAACCTGTCCTTAAAATGGTGATGCTTGGTTCGGGGTTACTCTGGTAGAGATGAGGATGATGGTTTATTGAGAAGCTCAGCGACAAGTTTTTTTTCTGAATTTAGCGAATGGAAATTTTGGTTTGTGTTATATTTTTGTACAGTTTCTAAGCGTTAACGACTGACTCCCAGCAAAAGCTCTATTCCTATCTCTACTCCTAGTTTTAAGATCCCATTTGATCAGATAAATTAATTCCAGCTTTACCTGGAATCTGTGAGTAGTTCTTTTTGATCTCGTAGCTTGGGGTGGATTAGAGCTCGTGGAAGGTTGAGCAATATCTTCTTGGATGCGTACAGGTGCAGAGCGTCTGTTTGAAATTTAAAGTAGGTACCAAAACTGGAGCGTGTTTGGTAGAAAGCATTCTAACATCTCTGGTGTCTTTCCACTTCAAGACGACGATTCCATTATTATCTTCTCTGGAAATCACTGCACCTCTTTTCAATTTTTCGAGAACGACTTCTTTTGGAAGGTTTCGCTTATTAGCTCTGAGGGTGCTTCCACCATGGGTTCTTTGTTGCAAGAAGGACTGGGCTAATTCGTAGCTGGTATAGAAGTTGTCATCATAGAGACATCTTTCTTCATTGAGAAGTCCTTGGCTAAGTTCCGTACATACATTTTTGGCCGATCCGACCTCTCTCTAACCCGTAGCAGATTTTCCAGTGTACATTCTAGGTGCCCATGAGTTTCCATCAGTGGAGCTAAGTTTGAAAGGCTTAACAGTTTAACACCATACCGATGAAATTTGTTTGTAAAATTTCGTTAATAACGAAATCTTCTCCGGGATACAAAAGTGCTTTGAAGTTGGTTTAAAGATGATCAATTAGTTTTTTCAATCCTTCGAAGACGATTGGTTTAGCTACTTGTCTCGTTATTTTCAAAATGAAGCATTAAAAGCAAAACCTGAAAACAATTTCTGGACATAATTGTCCTAGGAGCGCCATGTTGTATACTTCTTTCGTTTCCCAGTTTTCTTAAATTCGGCCAAGTGGAACCAAGTCCATTACAGATCATCAGCCCAAAGAATTTTTATCTCTGCTGAATCAGTTTGGATCCACTGGTTCATCCGATCATGCATGGACCTTCGTTTGGCTGCGATGGTCTATTCCGCGAAACGGTTAGTTTCGTCAACTATAAATTGAATCAATGCTTCATCAACAATATGGGAATATGTGTCATTAGGTGAGGCTTGAGTAGAAATCTGGACCAATGTTTTTGTTTTCTAAAGTCTTCCCGTGTAAACAGACAAATATTTATTGGAAGTTACAAAATTGTTTGTAATTATTAGACAATTTTCCAGCAAAAATTTTTCTAATATTTGAGTAAAATGAACGAACCGTATAGGGGCCAGTTATAGCTATCATTGGTTCACATCATTGAAAACAAACATTTGATTATTTTTGGCAGGTTTTTTATAGCTTTCCTTAAAAATTTCATTCAGTCATTGGAATTGTGTGAAATGCGCAGTAGAACTTTTTTTCCCAAAAAAAGTTCTTTGTGTGACTTCCGATATATCAGAATATAATTTTCATTTCTGATCAAAGGAAAACACCGTCAAATATCGATTCAAACATTTTTCCGGATTCAATGATAGCTACAACTGCCACCTAAAACGAACAATTTTTACTTGATAGAAGATTGGGAATTGTCAACTAATTTAATGGTTTTGAAAATTTTCGACAGTTCAAACTATATTGAAAAATCTTTTAATCAGCTTTACGGTCTCAACAAACATCTTCATCTACATTGGTCCCGAACTAGATACTTTTAGGAGAAGGTTCTTGATTTACAGGCTTTCTTTACGGCGATGTTGTGTACTTAATAAATAGCATCGTTTTTTTTTGCAGGTAGATATAGGTAAAATAAGCATATATTTAAATTTTCAGGTAAAAATATTTACCAGATCGACTGCCAGGTGAGAATTTTTGAAGACCGTCTCAAGACATGTACAAAAAAAAACTTTTATGCGGCTATAATTATAATTTGTTTATTAAAAAAAAAGAAAACAAGCATAAATAGTCTTATTTTCTATGGTGGTACTCCCAGAAACAATTTTTGTTAGCTGTACAGCACATATGCAGTTCACATTTGGAACAATAGACTTGTGTATCAGACTTTTTACAGTGCTTACACCTTTTCTTTTCGGTTCTATCCACCCAAATCGGAAAATGATTTTCTCCATCAAAACGAACATCATCAACGGGGTGAACAGCTCTCTTTCCAATAATGGATGTGCTAGGGACAGGTGATGTTGGTCGGTCCACACTTTGAGCCGATGAGGGTCGTCCTAACTCCTACTGGTCTTTTTTCTTTGAAAGAAACAAGCCTAGCAGCTATTTCCTTCCGAAATTGTGGAAGCTGCAGGAGCTGTTCTCTTTTATATATAATCACCCCTATCACAGAGTCCCTCGTAGCGAGTCCCCGAAAATTGTGTTACGCTACGAATACGAATACATTTACATCATAAGCCCCGAACGAATTCAAGAAAGCATTGCCACACAGAAATACTAATTTCGGAGTTTTAAAATCAGCTGATATGCGTCAAAATAAGAAAATTAAATAAAAGTTCGTTTTTCATCTTTCGATTTGTTCTTATTTTTATTTGTTTTTGTCTTTAAAAGTTGATTTTGGTGCACTACAGCGCTAATTGGATCTCAGGCTAGGTTGCCTTGAGATCGCCATTTCTACCTATCTTAAAAGTTGATAGTATTGTCGTTGCAATCTTTGCAATAAGGATGAATCATATGATTGACGCGAAGTGGTTGGAAGACGCCGTGGAACATTTCCCACATCAACTACGTCTGATAACATCGAAACATCGGCAAATTGGTTCTTTTCACAAGGTTCATTTGATTCTAAAGGCTCGGAAGAATTTTCGAATATATAAGATTGTGGATCTTTTATTCCGCTGGTCAAAGTTCATTCATTCTTATGACACCTTCTTCGAGCATTCTATTTGCTCCGCCACCTGTAGCTTTGCATTCTTTTTTGTTCTCAACCATGTTCCTCTTGATTTAAGCCTTCCAATCTAACCCATTTAAGAATTAAATTAAATCATAAAAAGTTTGGACTAATTTATTCAATTTACTTTTTTCCAGCTAGAGGTGTCCTTCGAAGGTGGGCCTAAGCTATTTAACTCTATTTTTACTGCTTCCCAAAACGAATTCACTTCCTCCTTAGGGATTTTTGAAAAATTCTTGGGCAATTTCAAGTTTTTCTTGAAGCATTTCATAAAGCCTTTCGAATTAAATTTTATTTGTGATAACTTTATTTGCCCTTCAAAAATAAAATAAAAAAACATACATAGGTAAACACTTTCACATTAAAACAATAGTAAAACTTACATGATTCTTTTCATATATTTTATTTTTATTTAATTTATCTTCGCAAGTTGTTCGTTTTAAAAACTCCGATCAAAATAATTGTTCGTAGAAAAAACTGCCAAACTTCCTATTCATTCGGGGCTAGTGATACCAATTTTCACGAACTCCGAATTTCGTAGCAAATTTTTTTAGTACGACGGGACCAATGATACAATTATTCGGGGTTAGTACTACGACTCTATTACGACGGGGCCTGTGATAAGGCTGAATGTAGGCGTTCGTTGCCGCCATGTCAATAAAATGGTAAAAGAGCCTCGTTATAATGGTTCGGCTTTTACCTCGAATAAGGTACCGACCCATAAGCCCATCCATAAGGTCAACTCCACCCATATGCGCAATATATTCCCGGATGATTTGGGGACAGTTTATTTCGACAAAAGTTTTGTGTTTTCTGTCATATCGAGCTGCCTTAGCTATAGTTTGATCACAGTTGAATTTTTCAAACGATTCAATGCTTACGTAGGTGGATGCCAAACGAACACATTTGTTATCTTTCCATAAAACCGTATTCACATCCACTCCATCGATTCGTCGCCTTAGAGACACAAGAACGTAACAACATTTTTTACGATTTTGGACTGGGTATGCCACTTTCCTTAAAATATAGTATTCTATATTGTGGCAAAAAATTGTACCTCTAAGTGAAGTAGCTTAGAAGTTAGCACTTCCCGTATCAACATTTTTTTAAAATTACATCGAAACAAACAAACGTATGCGGCGTTACGTTTCTATGACCCAAACTCTAGAAATTCGAATCAAGATACGTTAATATGGCAATAAGTTTATACCGTTTGACCTGTACATCAAATTCAATAATGTTTTTTATTGTCAACAACTAATTTGCATGTCAACTGTCAACACTTAGGCTTAGCTTTAGCTTTGGTTGACAAAAAAAAAATTGCCGTTATCGTTGTTCTGATGCGTTATTCAGTTTCATTATTTGTGATTGCAAGATCGTGATTTTGTGAATTAAAAAATTAAAGTGTTCATGATGGAATTTTCGAGAGCTAAAAGGCTTGTCATGCTAGCTACAAGAAATCAATCTATAAAAGATTCTTCGAAAAGAAATTCACCTTCGTCTCGCCCATTTACTTCCAAAGGAATAGAACATGGTAGGTTGAATAATAATAATAATCAGGTGAAGAGAGATTTGTTACTTTCATAAATTCATCTTGTGTTTTCTCTAGAGAAAGAATTTGATGCCGAAATTAATGAAACTAATTCACCGTCTGTATCAATGTTCGATAATGAAAACAATGATGGTAATATTAGTAAAAATAGAATCATAATAGTTTTAAATATAAGATTTTCATCCTAAGGTGATAACGATCGAACTTCAGATGATTTTACTGACGATGATTCAGTTGTCGATCCCCATTTCTTTCCTTCGTCATCCGAATCTCTGTCGTCGAATATGCAGAATTCGCCAAACCACGTTCAAGATAACTCCGTTCCAGTAGCAGGTTTACCAAACGAAAGTCTATCAATTAATATTGAAGTCGATAACATTGCCAGCGTTGGTGAGGAGAACGATGCGACACCAAAAAGAAAGCGACAGCTTGATCCCAAATCATGGAAAAAGAATATTCGAAAGGCTTTATTTCAATCGGGTAAGTCATATGTGTCGACCCGTGGGAAATGTGTCAAAGCGCGAAGTGTACAGCCCAAAGATTGTTCAAAATGCCCCAAAAGGTGTAACACTCATTTTGACGAAGAGTCCAGGCATTATTTGCATACAACTTTCTGGGAAAAGCTTAAAGGTACCGAAAACCAGAAAAAATATCTTTCTTCGTTGATTGAAGAGATACCAAAAAAATCAGTTAGAACTCCAGCTCAACATTCACGACGTTCAAACACGAAGATGTTTTTCCTTGTTAAAAATGGTGTGAAAATTCAAGTTTGTCAAGGTTTTTTTATTGCTACATTCAACGTTTCTGAAACATTTGTGAGAAATATTGTAAAAAATAGATCAGATTGTAACGTTGTTGCCTTTAGTAAAAAAGGCTGTCATCCACCTGGAATCAAACGGCCTGAAGATGCGAGAGAATTTATAAAAAAACATATTAATTCTTTCCCTAAAGTTCCTTCTCATTATTGTAGAAAGTCAACCAATTATGAGTACTTGCCCTCGGATCTGAATTTACAAAAAATGTACGAATGTTACTTACAAAGATGCCAAGAGGAAAATAGACTGCCAGAAAAGTTATGGCTTTATAGACAAGTATTCAAAAACGACTTCTACCTTAAATTCCACACTCCGAGAAAAGACATGTGTGATAAATGCTTTCGGTTTCAAAATTCTTATGAGGAGGAAAAAAATGAGCTTCGTGATGAATATGAGCAACACCTAAAGAGAAAAGTAAGTGCTAGAGAATTCCATGATAAATTTAAAGAAGATGCTATTGCCAAAAACATTCATTTTATTGAATTTGATTTGGAAGCTGTAAGATACTGTCCTAGCTCAAATGCGATAAAGCCATATTTTATAAAAGACGTTTGGCAGTTTACAATCTGACTGTATACAATGTTGGAACCAAAGAAGCTACCTGTTTTATGTGGCATGAGGGAATGGCTGGAAGAGGTTCGGACGAAGTGGCATCTTGTCTATATATGTATTTTAGGCAACATTGCGACGGTAAACCATTTGTCCTGATGAGCGATACTTGTGGAGGGCAGAATCGAAACGTTAACATCTCGGCAATGCTTCTCTACTCTGTTCAATCACTTGACATCCCGAAAATAGACCATTGCTATTTTGAACCTGGACACTCTATGATGGAGTGCGATTCCGTTCATGCCCATATTGAACGATGTTCAAAAAACATTAATATATTTGACCCCGTTGGATGGTACACTGTCGTAAGGATGTCATCAAAACAATCAAAATATACAGTGGTAGAAATGGGACGCGAGGATATCTTTAGCTTCAAAGCAGTAAGTTCAACTTTGATTAAAAATCGTAAGGTTGATACTGAAGGGAACAATGTTAATTGGCTAAAAATATCTTAGCAGCAGTATAGAAAAACTGATACAAATAACATCTTTTTTAAGTATGACAAGGATCTGGAAGAGTTCAAAGCTGTACAAATAATTCGGCGGCAATCAAGGAAAGATGAGTTACCAAAATTAACTCAATGTTTTACGGGACCTAAGTCTATAAAAACAGAAAAATATAGTGATTTGTTGGACATTTGTAACAAAGGTATAATACCCTCGCATTACCATGATTTCTATAAATCGTTAAGAACTTCCGACGCCGGTATACGGTTAGCTATATAAAATACAATTTAATTTTATCGCCTAAAAATTTAAAAAAAAAATTACCTCTAATTGTGTCTAAGCTCAAGATGCCTCGGGCTCATAAATAGACCAAAAGATGTTGTGATGTATAAAAGTTGTCGAAGTAGAGTATATGGTTAGCAAACTCTGGAATTGTTTGCGATAACCGAACAACAACATTGGATGTAGCTTCTAGATCCGGGGTGCCAAGTAAGATGACATTATCACCTGCACCATTGTATACCTCAAAACGATAGGCTTTGCAGAGAACAAACAATTTGACACCCCACCTGTGCGGTTTGTTTGGCATATATTGACAAAGATGGTGTTTCGCCTTCGTGCTGCACATTTGTTCATCGACACAAAGTCTAGCTGATTTTGGGATTGAATCAAAGCGCTCATTGAGTTTTTTGGCTAGAAAACGGATTCGAAACAGAAAGTCGGTTCCAGGTGCACCTTTTTTTCTACGTTGAGACTCATCTTGGAAACAAAAAAACCTCTTGATTGCAGTAAATCTTTTTAACTGCATACATTTTTAAATCGATGAGAAGGCATTTTTCCCCAGTAGCTATATATATTAGGATAACGGTACAGCTACATAAAAATCAATATACCAATATAATTTCTTATTTCTGAGGAAGAAGTTTTGAAACCGGAGTTTATGTTTACCGTCAAAGCACAACGATTTGTCTCTTCAGCGATAAGCTCAATAATTTCGTCAGTAAAAAAATGATTAAAAATCTCCATTAGCGTGATTTTTGACACTCATTGGAAGTGATGCATCACCACAAAATGCAACTTTATTTACGTGTAGGCGTATTGAACGTTTACGACAGACCAATTTAGAAAGCTTTTTTAAGTCCTTTGTAACAGCTCTAAGCACCCCATTGAATCCTCCAGAAGATGGCTTTGCTATTGGCCCCGAAGCTTCAAATGATGGGAAAGGAGATCGTGGCCTTTTCGGATATTTCAAACAAGAATTCGTCGTGGCAGATGAAGTGGATTGCTGCAGTTCTGTAGTATAAGCAATACAATTTGAGGAAGCTGTTGGATTGTCAATTTCGCTTAGATTTAGGTTCATAGCTCTTACAAATGCATCTGTTGTTTCAGCATCATTCATTTGATGGATGCATTCTTCAATTACAGAATTATTGACAGAAATCTCAGCTAAATTATCCGGCACAATATTGTCAACAACGTTATCAGGATCACAGATGGTATCTTCACTGCTGTAAATATCATCGTCGCTTTCTACTGAATGGATAAGTTCAGCCAACTGATCATCAGTTAGTTCTTCCAAATTAATTTTTTTTGGGCATTGACGTTTTCGAAGATCCATCTAACGCATAAGAACTCAATTTTATCATAAAATATTCACTTATTGGCTTGACAACAATGAACACAATAACTACAGGTAAGCCGACAAGACCGTCTAAAGACGGTCTTGCATTTTTTGACACGAAATGACAAAGGTATACAAATTTAAAAAAATTTAAACAAAAACAAATTTCCGTTGTTTTAAACAAAAACAAATTTGAAGTTTGACAATGGAGGCAGAAAACTGAAGGCAGTCTTGAGGCGGTCTTACCCGTTAGAGGGTTTAAAGATCCAGACGGGTCATTAAGACTTCTTCTAATTGAAGAGTATAAGATATACGGCCTTAACATTTGAATATGATATTTTTGAAAACATACGCTATCCAAAAAGGAAAAAATATATTTCAAAAACTTTACATTTTAAATTTTAAAAGTTTGATATTTCTAACATTTTTTGAAATAACCCCACTTTCAAAAAGTCTACAATTTTGAACTGATCAATATTAAACTAAAATCTGAAGATGAGTTTCATAAATTGCATTGATGTTAAAACTTTTTTCAAAGGGAACTTGAGTTTCAAATTTAAACAAAAACAAACCAAGTTTTCGAAAATTAAAATCAAATTAGCCAAAAGTTCCCGTGGCATGATGGTAAGTGCGTAGAAATGCTATGCTATAGGTATTGGGTTGAATTCTTGCCCTTGTTACCTAAAGGTGTTTCCGCGGGTATTGCTTCTTACGACGAATTGACAGATCCTCCAAGAGTAATTCTTCTCATGAAAAGTGCTTTCTCAAATAAGACGTTTGAAGCAGATTGATGGAAATCAGGTGAATCACGTAGATTTTTTAATAAATAGAAAGGAACAATGATGCGTTTTATATTTAAAGATAAATTTAATTGTTGTATAGCTTTAAACTTCGGAAGATCAAAGCAGAAGGAGGAAAATACAAAATTGAATTGACAGAATAGGAATAAGTTACGGCCCAGCTATAATAGACTTAACCAAGCTTAAGCCAGCTTAAGGGAACGATCCAATACGCAGCTTTATATGTCAATAACCATAATAGACATTCTGCCCAGTTTCGTTAAATTTCGCTAACTTTCGCGCAAATACGCAAGAGCCATTTAAATGGCTCGAGCTTAAGCAAATGTCAAATTTGCTTTAGTTACTTGAATCTATTATATTATTTTTTGTTTTGACGATAACTTCTGATAACTTTTTGTTCGGTTTTGACATTAGCTTACTTTCGGTTAAGTCTATTATAATTGGGCCATTAGTTTGCTACGTTAGGTTGGTAGCTATGTTTGAGCAGAGACTTGCCAGGTATGTCCAATACGCCCGCTGCTCAAACCTTGATTATTCCAAGTCTTGATAGGCAATGGTAATGCTTTGGTCCAGGTAGGACCTTGGCACGAACATCAGCAGGAATTTCCTCAGTTGGTAAGTATGTGAGCTTCATGTTACCTTGAGATAAGACATCAAAAATAAAATGGTGTCGGATGTCTATATGCTAAGTCCTTTGATGAAAAACATGGTTCTGAGCAAGAAGTCCGGCACCACGATTATCGTTGTATAAAGTGATGTTTTCCAAGATTCGAATATTAAGTTCTTTAAGAAAAGTTCTAAGATGAATTGCCTCTTTCATAGCTTCTGAGATACAAGTATATTCAGCCTTGGTGGAGGACAGAGCCACTTTGTTTTTAAGACTTCCAGCTAAAGACTGCATTTGAAAATGGAAAGGCGTATCCAGTCTATGACCTCCTATCTATCACGCCTTCTGGATTTGAAGAATATTGCAATCCAAAGTCAATTGTTCCTTGAAGATAGCGTAAGACACGCTTTGCAGCAACCCAAAGAATGTCCGTGTAACAGTTGTTGAACTGGGCAAGAACACTTGTTGAATGAGATATATCTGGCCTGAAACAAAACAGCAGCATAAATCAGTCCCCTAATTAACTCTTTATATGGGTGACTTTCTTTTCCTGGTAAATTTTCATCCTTCACAAGTCTTGAGTTAGGTCGCATGGGAATGACAAGTGGTTCACATCCTTCGAGCGTAGAAGAACATCGTTAACATAGATGGAAATAATCAGGATGTTTCCATTTTTCACGCTACGTAAACGCATGGATCAGAATTTGTCGCTTTAAGTCCCAATTGTTGAAGCTTTTCGTCAAATTTAAGGTTCCACTGAAAGCCGGCTTGTATTAAACCATATAGGGCCTTTTTCAGCAAACACATCTGTTTTCCTTCATGATTGCAACATGACCTTTGCTTTCGGAGCAATGATGTTATTTTTTGATTCACTTTGGATTATTCCCTCCAACACGTCTTTCACCAAAGGCGAAGGCTTCATATGAATTTCTTCGTTTAATAAACCATTTAGATATGCTGAAGTTATATCAACCTGATGAACCTTCAGTTGATATTTCGCAGCATAAGACGTATAGATTCTTTTTCTATACCTATACCTATCTGTTGATGGAGAAAATCCAGCCCAGAGGACCATGCACCTAGCCATCTGGACCAAGGTTCAGTTTTTCCTTTCGCTTACACTATTTTGCTGAGGCTTGAATGGTGTGGAGAATCTTCTTTTGATTCCCTGTGACTGGAGGTATTCATTGAATGTATTTGAACAACACTCCGTGCCATTATCTGTCTGAAGTGCTTTGATTTTGTATCCGGTTTGCTTTTCGACTAATTTCTTGAAGGTTAGAAACGTTTTGTATACATCACTTTTGTTTTTGATGATGCAGACTTCACACCATCGCGAGTAATCATCTATAAAGGTGACAAATAATTATCCACTACTATGGGACTGCGTCCGCATAGGTCCACAGACATCTAAAAGGACAATCTGTAAAGGCTGGTCAATTCTCTCTGTCCGGATAGAAAATGGCTTAGACGACAGCTTTTCCTTAAAGCATATGGTGAATGAAGATAATTGTTCACCACTCTTCAAAATGATTGTTGTTATTCCCCAAACTAACAAGATCTCTTGAGTTGAAATGGCCTAGCCGCTCATGTCATACCTGGATGTCAGACATCGTTGTCTTGGCTCTTGAATCAACAAGCCGTAGTTTGTCGAAGGTAGTACAAATCAGCAACTCGGTCAGCTACGAGCTTGACCTGGCCATTATTGTACGTACTGTTGCGCTGTGACGTTTAAACACTACTACGTCTTTATCAGTGATCGCGTCAGCGAGAAAAGTATTGAAATAAGACGTGAATCCAACTTTATCTACCATTTTTTTAATTTGACGTATGTCACTTACCTACTATAAAAAAAAAAAATATTCATGGATATTTTTAAATGTCAAAGTAGCTTTCCATTAAAATGTAAAGCAACTGTTCCAACTAAATCTTTTTTGTATAAATTGACAGTTATTTTAATTCTAGTTCTAGCAGCACTTCCATCATTTTTGTCATTATTACGTTAAAGCCCTTACTTTGTCTTTTAATCAGAAAATTTAAATAATTTGATGTTTAAACAGGTTCCATCGTTAATTCATCTGAATACCCTGTACCCATAACGAATCCCTTTTTTGAACTTTCATCAAAGTTGCACTGCTCTCTTATCTCGAAACAGGAAGTGTCATTGGTTTTCATCAACCATGCATCGGCAATCGGCATTAGTTCGCCTGCCAAATCTTGTATAACCTTATGCAATATTCCTCGTGTAATGTCAATCTTTGTCTATATTTATTTTTCTTTCCAAGGGCAATATCCTCTATAGCCTTAGCCTGAATGATGCAGTGGCATTGGAATTTACCTAATGATCATCGAATTCATCATCCGAGCCAGCTTTTCAGCCATATCGATTGCACGAACTGTATACACCAGGCTTGTGATATGCGCCTCATGTGTTCAATCTTCAATGTTCAGTGCTCCTTGGGTTGCTTTCGCCTTTTAACAACCTGTCCCCGTTGGACTGTGAGTGAAATTGATCTGCAAGCAATGTGACATGACAAGTCTTAACTGTGTCCGCTGACCATATTTAAAATAGATGACCATACACTCGGCACATGTCAGTTTTTGCGGCCCAAAATGAAATAGAAACCACGGTGAATAATATATGTACTTATTTCTAGTTGATGACGATGATGGTGAGGCTTTAACTTTAACTCTAACCATAGTTCACTAGACTTGAATCCTATGAGGTATTATGCGGAAGAAGACTTGGATCTTGTCTCGTCAAAAGATTTTCCTCTTTTTCTGTCTTCTCTCTTTTCTTCTGATCAATCAAGTCTAACCGAATGATGGGTGGGACAAAATTTAATAGGATATCTCACCGCATGGCTACCTTTTGGCGCTGCTGGCTGGATGGTACCTTTGGTTGAAAACGATGTCGCTACACTTTTACTATTGCAACGTCAGTTTGTCAATTATGAAAATGGTCAGCAAAAGGATTCGGATTTAGTTTTAGATTAACAGACAACAACTTTGAAGGATAGATTTGTGACTTTGACTTCTTTACAGGATTTATTTAAATGCCGATCCAATCGACGTAGTTGACTTTTGAATATCATTCAGAGCGGATATGCGTTGAGTGTTCTAACATTTTTTTATAATAATTGGGCTACAGTTGCACTGATAGAATTGAAACACAAAATGCACGACCTTTCAGTCAAAACAGCGAAATATAGAAAACATATCGGCTAAAATAAAGAAAAATCCTGACATATTTTGCCGACAGCAAAATAAAAAACCATAATTCGAGAAAGCCCAATTATTTGGGAAGTTTCAAGTATTATCATCGGACGGTCTTATATTGAACAGTGCTCACATTGAAATCTTTTGATGTCACTCATTTTGACGTTTCATCATTGGATCTAGTTCTTATTTGATGTTTAGTGATGAGAAAGTGAGTGAATGACAGCTGTCAGGATTTTTGTTGGATTCGAATATATTATTTGTGTTTGATGATAAAAAACTTAAATTTTAAGTTTTTCGTTATTTTTGTAGTTAAGTGTCTGCATATTTACAACAATCAATTTGACACTTGGCAGCGCAAGTTTAGTAAAAATGTAATATAGGGTCGGTGGGGGTAAATGTGGACAGGTACCTAGGCAGGTAGTTATTAAGAGAAAAATAAGTTTTCATTCTTTACTTTTCTTTCACGTCGATTGTTTTCTTAAATTTGTCGTAAATACGTGCTTTCGACATGTAAAAATTTGGATGTGGTAGAATTCCAAGTATGTCTTCCACAAGAACTTTCCTTTTTCAGCCGGCATCAATGCGAAAGTTGTTTTTGTAGTGTCCATTTTAAAAGCACTACTTCAATTTCGTTGCTTTCTTCAGTGGACTTTATAACACAGATATTTCTGAAGGTTACTGATAATCTGGTGCCTCCTTTCAACTGAATCAGGAGAAACTGACCTTTGTTTAGTGTTTTGGAATCAACAGGTTCTAACTGCTGATGGTCATCGTCGTCATCTAACTCCTCATTCCATGGGCTGTCCTAATCATATTCGATGTTTTTTTTCATTTTCTGACTCCTCAGAACTCGAGCTGACGTGTCTTTTTTTTATAGTACTCTGCTTTTTAATAGAAACTTTCCTCTTAAGCTTAGGTTTAGGTGTTTGTTTGGCTTTCCTAAGCTTCTCTAAGTCGATTAAGAGCACTTTGTGAAGTAAGTACCTCACCATAAGTCATTTGCTTCAGTCGTGGAATGGGTTTTTTCTCTTTGACGGGTGGTTCATTTGGAGAATTTGGAGGTAAAAACAAGGTGCTGATGGAAGTTCCAGGTAAAATCTCTGCAATTTCCATAACAGGCTGTTGTTCACTTACTGTTTCAATTGAATTAGCCATGTTCTTATCGTTTTCGTGCATTCTTTCATCTTCTCGGTTTGTTAATATTCGCACATAATTACAAAATACAAAATTAGCATGCTTCAGAATCAGTACATACCTAAATGATTAGTTCCTAATGCCTTACCTTCAATTACTTCAGTCATTTCCTGTGAAATCACTCCATCAAGCAAACACTATTCGAATTTGACCGGTACCTTTCCAGAGCTTCGGGCGGAAATTCGTTTTCTTGAAATTTACTTCGATCCACAGGGAAAATTCCGGTGTTAACAAATCCAGATATGATTTTGTCAGCGGTTATAGAATCTTTCCAGGTTTCTCCGATGAGTTTGGAAAACATCTGTTTACTGAGGCGCATACAACCTTTGCTCATTTGCGATTTTCCAAAAGCTACCAGTTTTTTTTCCCAAGCTGTTTTTATTGGACGAAATACGCATTTGTCCAATGGTTGCAACTTGTCAGTTAGATGACTAGGAAGCCGCATTAACATCACATTGGTTTTTAAAGCTTTCTCAACTATTCGGACGCTTATGTGACTGCAATGACCATCGTATACCAACAATGCTGCTTGATCTGGTAATCCCCCTTCATCACGAATATTTCTAACAAAAGGAATGAAGCCGTCAGCCAACCAATTGAAAAATTGTGGTTCCTCCATCCATCCATTTTTTGAGGCCACATAGAGTGTTCCCGGAAAACCAGCTTCCGAAGTCCATCTCACCTGAACAGCGGCACCTTTAAAAATTATAAACGGTAGTAATGTGGGGCCATCAGCTGAAACGCATGCAAGCAGTTGTTGATTCCCGTCCAGATCCACCTGAAATCCTGCTAAGAGGTTTGCCCTTAGCACCCAAACCATGCATGCGGCTGGGATCGTGATGAAATCCGCTTTCGTCGGCGATAAAAACGTACTGTGGTTTATTTGTAATAGGTTGTTATCGTCCATCACTTTTTGAAGCTTATTATAAAAGTCGTATACCTACGACAAACGGGTTTCTTGCATCTTTTCTTAATTTTTGCAGGTGTTCTGGTTTTTTTAATGTTATTGTCGGATGCCGCTTCATGAATGCCATGTACCAGTCTTCACCTGGGGTATCGTCCTTAAATTGCGTTTTTATACCGCTGGATTTAACGTATTCCCCAAACAGTTCTTTTAGCTCACGTTTGTCACATGGTAATCCCATATTTGCACGAGTAATAAGACATTTAAATATTTCATTTTTAGTCACTGCAGGAAGAGATGGTGCTCTCCCTGACCCAATTGAATCTAATGATGGTTTTCGGCCACTAATTCTTTGAAAGATCACCGATTTAGGGACTTTGTATTTTTCTTCAGCTCGGCGGTATGTCATTTTCTTTTGCAATGCATCGGACACAGCGTTTTGAACACCGGTTAAACTATAAATAGCTTGTGGTTTCTTTTTTTATATGTTCGGGGCATTTTAAATGCTAGAAATAGATGTACCTAAGTGAACAAAATTTAGGGAAAGGGACGTTTACTTGTTTATATTTACACCATAGCCTTAAATTACTGGGGTAAATGTAAACATGCAAAAAAAAACAACAAGGAACGACAAGAGTTTGGTGTGTTTACAGAAACTACTTCTATGCACTTTTATTTACATATATTTTCGAAATCAGAACAACTAGAAGATATTACATGCGCCGGTGTCGCGACATTTCATTTTTTAATTTTTTTTGTCTAGGTTGCTACAATTTATTTTAAAACTTGAAAATAACGGCCGTTTACATTTACCCCATGTTTACATTTACCCCAACCAAAACTAATAGCTTAACTATAATCAAACGTTCAGTCGTGCCAACATATTGAATAGAAACAATAGACTCTTATAAGGTAATCCTCAAGCTTTGTGCTTGTGCTCTATTTACTACTTTGTCGCGTTTTGCCAGCTGACAACTACTGTCAATATTTTTTTTATAATTTATTGAAGAATAAACTAAAAAAAGAACAAAACTGTATGAATTAATTGGAATAAACAGAAAAGTAAAAATGCATTAATTTGTGCACGTTCTTTTCGTCCTTTGTGTATGCCTTCCCAGAATATGTTAATTGTCAGAATAAAACTATCTTTTCGTCAATTTTTTTTTTCACAATTTCTGTTTCTGTCAAATTTGCAACTTCATAACTCCCGAACTTTGGAGCCATATTTCCTTTACAATTTTAAAGGTCGCGCTTTATGACAGATGTTATCGTAAAGTCAATCACAAGCCCTTCAAAGTTCGACCGACTGAACGCGTGATTGTGATTTGGCGAGAACACAAAGCGATTATTAACTTCCCATAGGAAGTTATTGTAATGGGTCCGTTTTTTCAAATTGAAAATTTTGACATTTCTCGACGTTTCAAGGTCCCTAGAGTCGAAATAAAAGATTTTTAGAAAGATGTCTGTGCGTGCGTGTGTACGTACTTTCGTACGTCCGTACGTCCGTACGTCTGTACGTCCGTACGTTCGCGACGTTTTTTTCGTCGTCCATAGCTCAAGAACCAGAAGAGATTTCGACTTCAAATAAATTTTGTTATACAGATAATAAGGCAGAAAGATGCAGAAAGGGCTCTCAAGAAAATTGCGTGGGTGGTTTTTTTACCATAGCAGTTTGAAAAAAGGTGAAAATTTTGGTTAAACCTAAATATTTTACGAACCAAAAACGCTAGAGACTTGAATTAAATTTTATATAATAGATTGTAACGTGATACCAAACAGGTATATTTTTTGAAAAAAAATCAATATAACGGTTTTTTTTTAAAAATCAATAAAACTGAAAAAATTTTACTACTGAAATATGATTTCATCTTTAAAACAATTTTGTGTATCGAAGAATAATGTTTTTGACATCTGATAAAATTTTGAGAAAAATCTAATTGACAGTTTTTTTTTATAAAAAATAAAAACCTAAAAAAATGTATAAAAGTTGGTAAAAATTGATTTTCGACTCAAATATCTTTTCAAAACTTTGAGATATTGGCTTTAATTTACTTTTATCTTTCAAAAAACCTTGTTGTCAACATTCAGTTAAAGTTTGGAAAAAATCGAATGGACAGTTTTTTTTACAAAAAATAAAAACCTAAAAAAAATTTATAAAAGTTCGTAAAAATTGATTTTCGACTCAAATATCTCTTTAAAAATTTTGAATATTGGCTTCAAAGTAATTTTATCTCATAAAAAATATTTTTTTCAACATTTGGTAAAATTTTAAAAAAATCGAATTGACAGTTTTTTTACAAAAAATAAAACTCTAAAAAAAAAACAATACTAAAACTTCGTAAAAATTTACTTTCGACTCAAATAGCTTTTCAAAACTTAAAAATATTGGCTTCAAACCTATTTTATTTCACAGAAAATATTGTTTTCGATATTCAGTAATTTTTATATAAAAATCCAACAGTCCGTTTTTTCATAAAAAAATAAAAACTTGAAAAAATACTATGCAAATTTGGTAAAAATTGATACGAGTGTAGACAAACTTTTAAGCAAGACAAATCGACAGACTGGATGGTAAGTTATCAGTGTGGGTCGCATCCCAGCCTCTTTTATTTTTTTGGAACACAATTTCAAACACTTGTCTATAGAAAATTACAGTTCCAGTAAGGTTGAACTACTTAGTGAACACCTTATAGGGCTTCTTCGACTTATTCGGAGCCCAGGCCTATAAGGAGCGGTTTTATCCGGCTCCCCATCCTCGGGGTTATATTAAGGATCTGGCCCTCTAGGTTGGGGGTTGTGCCGTCGCGTCGGGGTGACTTCCTGGCCACGTAAAAGCTTTCATAGTTAGGTCCCTTAACAGACCACGTACGGTCGAAGAATTAGCGTAGGCCCTAGACCGCTATAAAGCAGACATCACCGCCATCCAGGAAATACGATGGGATGGGCCGGGAAAAAAGAGGATGAAAAACTGCGATATTTACTATGGTGACTGGTACCACGAAAACCAACACCGCTTATTTGGATGCGGCTTCGTCATTGGAGCCAGACTAAGGCAACAAGCCTTAAGCTATAGGTGCATCAATGAGCGCCTCGTGACCATACGCATCAAGGCTAAATTTGGCAACATTAGCCTGATTTGCGCGCACGCCCCCACAAAAGAGAAAGACGACAACACCAAAGATATGTTCTTCGAGCTCCTAGACAAAACATATGAGCAGTGCCCTAGCTACGATATTAAAATAGTTCTGGGCGATTTTAATGCCAAGCTAGGAAGGGAAGACATCTTTGGTGGAATAATCGGGAAGAACAGCCTGTACAACAACACTTCCAACAACGGATTCAGGCTCATAGATTTTGCTGCGCTGCATAAAAGGACGAGAGCTGCTCATGAGCTCTATGAGCAGAAGAGGCGAGAGGAACGTCGACTTCTCAGAAGGAAAAAGAGAGGGCATGAGAAGCGTGCGGTCGAAGATGTTATATTATTATATGTCAAAAAAGGTTTAAGACAGGGTGATGCGCTGTCATTTGATTTTTTTAACATCGTGCATAATCGGAAGAACTCAGCGTGATGTCAATGGGGCTTTTGTGAGTATTGAGGCAGAGGTGGCAAAAATCGGTTTAACGTTTAACAGTTAATGAGCAAAGCAAAGTACATGCTGTCGTCAAGAAAGGACATACAACACCGAAGTCTTGGTCAAAACGTCACCATCGACAAACGGAACTTTGAGGTAGTCAAGGACTTCGTCTACCTAGACTCCGCTGTAAACGCAGAAAACAAAACCAGCGCTGAGATCAAACGCAGAATAACTCTTGCTAACCGCTGTTTCTTTGGACTAAGGAAGCAATTGAGTGGTTAAGTCCTCTCTTGAGGGACCAAAGTATTGCTATATAAGACCCTTATCATCCCCATCCTGCTATACGGTGCAGAAGCATGGACCATGACAAAAGCGGATGAAAGCCACTTGGGTCGCTTCGAGAGAAAAGTTCTTTGTGTGATCTATGGTCCCGTATGCATCGAAGGGGAGGGGAGGAGAAGATGGAACGACGAGCTCTACGGGCTGTAAAGCGACGTAGACTTAGGCAGAAGGGTAAAAGTCCAAAGACTAAGATGACTGGGTCACGTAGAACGCATGGAAACAATGCTCCGGTCCGGAAAGTCTTCGAATCCACACCCATAGGACAGCGCAGTAGGGGAAGACCACGCTAGATGGTGAAGTTTGTTGGGTAAGGCCCTAGTTCACACAGGACTGTAGCGCCACCTTAAGTAAGTAAGCATATAAAAAATTATTCCCACACAGGCTAAGTCTACGTGAATAACCGTGTGTGTTAATGTTTATTCGAACTGTGGTCGTCAAATGTTCACACAGAACATTGTTCTGTCATGTATAATTCGCTAGTTTTCCTTGGGCTTAACTGTCAAATTGCTTTCCTTTTACTTAGGATTGCAACAAGTACAAGAACCAAAAACAATCTAATAGAGATATAAATCCTCGGTAGCCATTTTTGGTTTGCCTACAAGCTCAACCTTAAATCGGACTCATAAACTTATTTACGTATGCGTATGATTTCTCCCCTAATTTTATTCTATTTATGCGTGAATACGTTCACATTAAAAATACAATAATGTAAACAAATGGGTTTTGGAGGGTGATACGTACGAAGCATTTATATCTTACTATAGAGTGTTTTTGACAAGAACATTTAATTTTTCTACCCCTCAGGTCCGTTGACATTAGTTGTCTAAAATAGGCATGTTCGATAATATGATGCATCGTTGTTCTCCGAACTAGTTCTGATGAGCTATCACTCTTTCCATGTTCTCTTAAATTGTTTGATTTTTTTTAAATAAATAACAACAAATGAAGGTTTAAAAAAGGTACATATGAAAGTTAACTTATTTCTTAAAAATATTATGATTGCTTTTATACGACAGCGTTGTTAAATCTTTGTTTTTTATTGTTGTTTCCTTCTGACCGAACAGTGTTTAAAATTTTTACAAATGAAAAGGTTCCATCTGTCGAAATAAAATCAAACATTATTAAACAAAAGGAAAACAAACAAACAAAGACGATAACTCAAATGTACATTTTGACCAAGGCAACTAGCTAGTTATCCAAGTGTCAAAAACTTCAATCCCGGAGTTATACTTCAATAAAATCTACTTTCAGTTCATAGGGCAAAAACTACCAAAAACATACATTTTTACAAAAAAAAACTCCTGAATCTCGACTTGTATTTTGAAATTTGAATACTTATTCCTTTTTTAATTTGACAAGGAACTCTTTTAAACGAAACATTAAATGGAATTGTGCAGAAATAAATAAATCATAGAATAATAAAGTCCAGCTTTCAGTTGAATGAAAAAAACATGATCAATTGTCATTTTGACATAAGTAGAGTCAAGTCTACTTATGTCAAAATGAGAATTGATAGTAAGGGAAATTTTTCTTGACTGACTTTCCTGTTAACTTTTGAATAAAGTTGCCTTGATTGGAACGACATTTTTTGGCAGCTGTCCAATTGTATACTTAAAACTCTACTTACTTGCAAGGCCCTTACGTGTCGTCTCAACCTGCCCATTGTGAAATTCTCAATTGTCAAACCATGTACAAGAACTTAAATTTCTCATTTAGCTAAAAAATACCTTATTGCTTAAAGCATCTCAAACATATCTACAGTTATGATAGCTAAACAATTTTTGATTTTTAGTTGGATCATTTCAGTATAGGTACATAATTTCCATTGATAGGAAAATTCTCCTCCTCCAGTTTAATTGCACAGAAAAGATCTTACCAGGACAGTGATGAGCAAAGCAAATCTTTCGAAGCTCAAACCAGCTCCTGAAGAGGTCTATGCATGGAATACTAGCAAGGCAACAATTTAAATTGCTCCTAATGCAACTTATCATCGCCGACGATGATTTGAAAGATAATGACAATCAATACCCGAGAATTCCTCAGGAGTATTTTCAATTTCAAGTCGATTGAGTCTACGCGTATCATATATTTAACTGCCTTACAATTCCATGAATTCGATATGAACAGAAATTAACCTCCTGGTTTTCAATTTCAAATATCAGAACTTTAAGTTAATGTGGAATTTATTTTGTTTATTTTTGGCTAATTGCCTTTTTGAAATTGAAGATTGAACATTGTGCAAACGATTGCTCGCTGGGGCTCAGTGCTCAGCTCATTTCTTAGCGACTCCACCACATAGCACATAGTCTAAGCCGACATCATAAGAGATTAGTTCCGCATTGAAGATTTCTGCTGAGTAGGACTTCTATTGGACCTGCTGCAGCGGGAGCCTCACTAACTAAGTAATATCGTCTTTTAACAGCAGCGGTGCAGTGAATAGCTTCATAAGATTATTACGTTGATTGGCAGGTTGTAAATGATTATTAACCCGTTGATTGATTGCTAATTGATGGTTAAAAAAGTAGCGTGTCGATAGTGATTATGTACCCTTATCCATCATATGTTGGTGGTATTTTAACTAATTAAAGGTTCATAAGTTTATAAAAATAGAAAAAAATTGCAAAATAATAGAATTTAGATTTTTGTTTACCTTTAAAGGACCTATTGGAATTTAAATAGGGCTATTATGTTATTTGATAAAAAAGAAATAGGATTCATTTAATACCTTAAAATGCATAGCCATAATTTATTCCAATAAAATAATTTTAAAATTAAAATCTAATAATCCATGAAATTGAATTTACAAAGTAGAGTGTTGTTTACTAGAATACCTGCTTCTCGAACTTCTTGCTAAAAAATTTGAAAAACCAAATTGGTTGGGCTTATCACACTGACTTTCAAAATAAGTTTTCCAAATTTTCTGACGTTATTCAAGCGCAAAGCGACTTATGTTTTACCTAAGAAGATATGATATTGATGGGGCTTTTGTCTATGTATGAGTGTTACTTCGTGTACGTGGTAACAAGTGTGGTAGAGCTGTCAAATTATTTTTGCAAGATACAGATCTGCAGCTTTGATCTTAAATCAAAAATACAACAATATGTTTTTCGAAAAATTTAGATCAAAAATAAATTGATTTATTTTACCCATGAAGCCTGCCTATGTATAAGCGGATCGCTTCGCACGACCCCGTCTGCGGCACTGGACACCTTGCTCTACCTTACACCTCTTGACATATTTAGTAAACAAATAGCTACAAGCTCTGCTATCCGCCTCAATGCTTCGTCGCAGTGGACTAACAACAACATTGGCCACTCCGTAATTCTAAGGTACTTAGAATCAATTCCAAAGCACACAGACTACACAATCCCCCAACTACAATTCGATAGGAATTTCCAGATTTCTATGCCTAACAGATCTTTTTGGGAGGATAGGACATTCTTAGAGGATGAGTCAATCCACTTTTACACAGATGGCTCAAAGACCAAAGAAGGGGTTGGTGGTGGTGTGTACTCTGAACGACTGAAACTAAGTCTCTCATTCCGCCTTCCCAATCATTGTAGCGTGTTCCAGGCGGAACTTTTGGCGATTAAGGAAGTCTTGTCTTGGCTCAAAGAAAACGTGATATCAACATCTGATATCCGTATTTTCTCCGACAGCCAGGCCGCTATCAAATCTCTGGACTCAGTCTCTACAAACTCTATAACAGTCTATAACTGTCGATCATCTCTAATGGAGATGGCGCAACAGTTTAATATTCACCTTTGCTGAGTGCCGGGCCATAGAGACATTCCAGGTAACTGTAAGGCAGATGAACTCGCCAGGAACGGTACAGTACAACCCATCCTACCACGTTTGGCAAGTACTGGCATACCAATCGCTACTTGTAAACTGCTACTAATGCAAGACGCTGTGAGGAGGGCAGGCACCAGGTGGACCAACATCACCACGTGTCAAGCCACAAAAAACATCTGGCCAACACTGGATTTAAAACGTTCAAGGTGCTTGCTCTCTCTAAGCAGATCGCATATAAGCTCGATAATAGGTGTCATAACCGGACACTGTCTAATAGGAAAGCACGCCATGAGACTAGGCGTATTCTCAAATGACTTTTGCAGAAGCTGTATGGACGAGGAAGAGGAAGAAACGGTTCTTCATCTTCTCTGCACATGCCCTGCTCTAGCTCGAAAACGCAAGAATTACCTAGGAGAATTCTTCTTTAACGATCTAAACGATCTAAATCATATCGGGATAATCAGCCTCTCACGTTTGGTAAGAGACTCAAACTGGTTCCATTGAGCTTAGGAGGAAGCCTCAAGATGCATGTGGTATCACAATGGGCCATTAAACTGGCCTAAGTGTGTCCGTTCCATCTTGGACAGCCACTATAACCTAACCTACCCATGAAAAACCCCATGATTATCTGTCATTTTGAATGGAACGCAACAGTTAGAATCAAAATAACTTATGATTTAAAAAGAAGCCCCTAAAAACTCCACTCAGTATAACCAATTGACATCGTCAAGACAACTGATAGCTTGAGTAATGAATGAACTTTGTGACATATAGTCAAGTAAGAACTAGATCCCCAAAAATCTATTTCTACAATTACGGTAAAAATAAAGTTGAAAAAATGTTTTTATGACAACCACCTTTGACCTAAACGTTGTTCTCAGACTTGTTTTCATTGAAAAATATTCCAATAATGATACAACTTCACAATGGTGACACTTTCGACACTCCGTGAAAATAACTTGCAGTAAAAAAAATGCTTATGAGCCTTAATCAATGGCTTAGTATATGAGGCCTTGTAAAAGAATAATTCGATATGTGTAAAGTCGCTTGTCTACGTCGCGTTGTGGGTAATTCAGAAACGATTAACCAATTGAAGGACAACATCACGTGCCGCGTTATTGCCACAATACGGCCAAGAAAGTTCAAAAAAAGTCTTCGAAAATTAGACACCCAGCCATGGCGGTCACATGTCAAAACTCATGTTTAAAATATAATATCAGAAGATTGTCTTTAAAAAAAGTAAATTTCATATTAATTTCATTTTCCATTACACTACCCGTGTTTTTTTGGCATTCTATAAATAAAACAGACTCAAAATCAAATGGGGTGACGCAACAGTCCGTTGTGAACCAGGTCCTAGTGACTTACAACTCTCAACCATTCCTGTGTGCGAGAGCTGTCAGGAATGGAAGGGACCTACAATTTTAGGCCGAATCCGAACGGCTAGTTTGAGAAAGCACATTTTCATGAGAAGAATTACTCTTGAAGGATTTGTCAATTAATCGCAAGAGGCAGTACCCGCGAAAATTATTTTTTTTTTTTTTTTAATTAAGGTGGCACAGGCAGGGATTGAACCCAAGACCCCTTGCATGACAGTCCAACGCACTAACCATCATGCTACGGCTATTACAGTATCCAGATTTTTGTATTTAAAAATTGGTACAACTGAAAGAAGACCTGTCGGAATAATAATACAAAAATAAAAATAGACGAAAGTTTTGTGAAAATCAAAAGTTAACATTAACCTCAGAAAAAAATGCATTAAACTAATAAAATGGACAATTTTCAAAACGAAATGGCAAGAAAACATCTGGCAATTGAGAATTTATAAAAAAAAGTTCATTTAACATTTACAGCTTTGACATAAAATAAAAACTTCAAGAAGGGGGTTTGTTCGTAGACTACTACATTAATATGTGGTGTTGAAGGGAGCTTGAAGCGAGCCTCAATTCTTTATATACCTGAATCGAGTTGAAATGAGATCGATTCCGGTCGGGAATCGGCGTCGAGTCAAAATTTGTGAAGAAAAACCTGTGTAAAGGAGTTGGTTTAACAGATAATGCATTATGGTCTGTTTATTTGCATGTTTGTGTACAAAAAATATATTTTTGTTTTAATCAAATTAAAAAAAAGCACATGGAGTAAGTAGGTAGCATATAAGAATATATCGTGCTGCACTATTCAGTTCTTCATTGCTTAACACGAATCAAAATATCTTACTTCCTCTTCATAAGAAATATAGAAACACCAATTGTATTTTAGCAAGTGCTGTCAAACTTAATCATTTGTGAAAACACCAAAAACATTTATTTAATCAAAGCTGAGATAAACCTTTGGTGGAAACATAACAAAACTTAATTATCTTTTCTATTGTTTTCTCTGGCAAAATAAGCCCAATTAACCCATTTTCATTAACAAAACCAAATAATACCAACTGTAAGAGATTCCAAATGCACAAATACTCAACGAACACAGCCATTGAGGTACAAATGCAATATCAATCGTACCAACATTTGAGAACGAAATCACATAAGATTCTCGACTCGTATAAATGTCAAAAACCCACGATAAACAGATATAAGGTATGCTCATTGTGTTTTGACAGATGCAATGTGACGTCATCGTCATCTGGTTCGGATATACGATGGAAGAAAAGAATACCATTTCATTGTATTGTTTTTATTATTTTTCTATCCTTACAGTTAATTTGAGTTAAAAATAATTTGTTTAAATGCTTAATTCTAAAATACAGTCTACACTTAAAAAATAGTTTTTTTACACTTATATCTAGAGGCACAGCTTCAGCTTTTTTTAAATGTTTTTCCATGAACTTCCCTTCTGTGTACAGATGTTCCTTATTGTATTTCATAAAAATACTTTCCAAAATTGTAACATTTTTAAGGAATGTTTCGTTGGGTTTCTTAAGTCCACCTTCCGACTTTTGATCCACCCAAGTAAAGCTGCAAGATGTATAAGGATCATTCGGCACTTTACATTTTTTTATAAGAAATCCTGCGAGGTATTCAATAGCGTCTTCTTTCAACTCGTCGAATTCAAGTGATGAAATTTCTTCCTCTTCTTCTGTTGGCGATTCGTCTTCTTCAACATCAGCAGCTTCTGGATTCATTTTTGATTCCAACACTTTAGAAAGCATTTGTGCTATTAGTTGATTATCGTCGTAGTGGTCCTCGTCTCTTCTTTCGACGTTGCTGTAGTCACTCACTTGTTGCGTGGCATCCGACCTTCCTGAAAAGATAAGTTAACTTTATGTTAGAGAATAGCAATTGTTTGTTTATTTTGTTAGTAAGTTATATTATAAGGTACATCATTTTGTTAATAAAACTTCCACCAACTAATAACTAAAGACAGCACGAACATATATGTTTTATTGAATATAAAATGCTTACCCAAAATGCAACAACGTAACCTATACTTAAATTCTAATAGTGTTGGATGGTCATGAAGACCACCCTTAGATCTAATAACTCCAAAAAAGAGCTCTAAGTCATCCTGATTAAGTCTATTAGTAATTATATATTTTAAACTATGATTAAAACTTACGTAATCTAATAGAAGAGGCAGAGATGCATTGCTTAGCAAAATTCCCTTTTGAAAAGGGAGAAGTGAGCGTCGAGTCGGTGTTCGCATATAGCGTATATTTTCAGTCATAGTGTTAATTATTACCCGCTGGTCATCTAAGGCTAATCCAAAAGCTCTCATCCTTGGCCTAGAGTCAATGGATGGACATTTTGAATTGAAAATATCAAACCAGTCATTAGTAGCCTTCAGAAAATCAGCACACTCTAAGGAATTAGGTGGAAATGATTTTCCCAAAGTTATACATCGTCTTATGAATGCGGGAACTGAATGTGAAAACAGCTGAGTGGCAAATTTAACTTTCTGCCGGTCACTACGTCGTATCTCAAGGTGCTTATTAGAAATTTTGAAGCAAATTTTTAAATCATCTTTTTCTAAGCCAAGGAGTTTTTTAACTGGTTCGACGTTAATTATTTTTCCGTTAAGGACAAACCCAGTATCAATGAAATGATTTTTTTAAAAGTTTTATCATATGTGGAATATCTGCAAAGAAAAATATCTTTTTCATAGGGTTGCATGGATGAAAAATAAAAGGCTGGTTTTCCGAAATGGAAAGTTCTCTCCACAAAGAAACATTTGTTGGCCCCATTTCAGAAACTACAGCTATGACTGTAAAACATATTTCTTCTAGCTTAGAAATAATAAATTTTAAAATAGTTGCAGTCATGGGTGCATCAAGATCATAGTAGACCACTTGCTTCCAGTTTTTGACCAGCCCTCTTACCATAACAACTTGTGCATATTTTTTCGGACACATCGCAATGTCATTAGCCTTGTCGTATTCATAAGTTGATTTGATTTTAACTTCGTCAAATGAGAGCACGCATAGCCGCTCATTTTGGTCATAGTCCCACTTAGACATCAATTGAATTATTTTGTTTAAAATACCTGGTTTTATTTCGATTTGTTGGGCCCATCTACGCAAAGTTGAAGGGGCGGGCAGGGGGAAATTTCGTTTGCGGAGTAGCCTGTAGGATCTGGCACCAGCTGAATATAAGGACATTGCTGAAGAAATATCCTCAGCTTTCCAGCGTGCCTTCTTATTGGGATGCTCCAATTGATCTGATTGGGTAGATGTAAATATCCTTTTTAAAGATGTCCTCATAGCCTCATCTTTTTGTGCCTGCTGGTTCTTCCGCTTTAGACTGTTCTTCAATCTGCTGACTTGTCTTTCCAGTTCCATAATTTTGAGTTCCTTGCTGCAGTTGTATTCAACTCTATTTTTAAAAAACAGAATAAAATAAAATAATATTTTATGTAACTTAAAATTATTCCCAAGTATATCTTACTCTGTCTGAGTGCTACCATTTGTGTAATACAAGCAATTTTCCTGATCTTGCTCTTCACAAAATTCTTCCTTTTGTGGACTTCCCGAGACAAAGTTACTTGTCGAGGGGTTTTGACAACTGTAGGTATTGAACATGATTAAATAAATAATAGCGATAAGAGTTTATTTCAAATTACTTTTCGAAAGCAGATAGACAGTCATTAACGATCCTTTTGCTTTCTCGTATTTCTTGTCTCTTGTCCCTCGCAGACAGCTCAAGTTCATTAGGCAATTTTTTTGACGGCACAGATTCTTTCCTTAAAGCTCTCTTATGCATAGGAACATTTAAAAGTATATCTTTAAGTGTATAGTCACTCTCAATAAAATGCTCGGAACAAACACGACTGTTTTTTAAAGAATATTCTTTTTTGTTCCCACAAGCACTAATCCACAATTTGCACATTTTAGCGTCTCTCGGGAAATAGTGATATTTCAATGTTTTTTCATTGTTTTTTCTGTCTGGTGTATTATTACGCCCTAACACAGCACAAACAACCATTTTTAAATTTTAAAATTCAATTTTAAACCGGAAAACAAATAAAATATTAAAAACCAATTAAAAATTTCCAATAAACGTACTCGCTTGTCAAACTACAAGATGACGATGACGTCACAGCATAGGCAAGATGGCGAATTCGGTGTATCTAATGAGCATACCTTTTTGTTTTTGTTAATCGTGTCAAAAACCCATCCGTAGTAAGATTCTACTATTGTTTTTGTTGTTCTGTTGTGATTTTCCAACAAAACACTGGTATTGTTTTATACCTCTACAAAACCAACCTTTACAGCAATGATCAGACAAAAGTTGTGATTCATGCGGTCAATGGAAAAGCACACAAATAAATAAAAAAATAAACATTCGATGAAAGAAATTGAAACGAAATTATATTAAAATATCAAAATTAATCATCATAATTTTAAGCAGCTACTCTACGATTACAGTTCACGAGGCTCGAGAAGGTATCGAACGTACCAACGTCAAAAAATGAAAACCGCGTTCATTCATGCAGACTTTGATATATTGAGTACAAACAATGAACTCTTAAGCAGTACTCACATGAGTGCGACCAACGAACGACAAATGAATTACAAAATGTGAGTTTATATACGTTTGAATACATATTTCCACACAAATTCTTAACAAAACGATAGCGATATAGTTTCTTTTTGATTTATGATGCCTACTTTTACTTTTCAATATCATATATTAATAAATTTAAGAAAACAAATTCTGTCAACTGTCAAACTTTATTCGCGTTCCACATTATCCACATTCGCAACGAATAAAATAATCGCGCGTACTTAACCTAACAAAATCATTCTTGTTTTGGTTTCGGTGGTGAATGGTGTTTGGCTGTGGCTTCTTGTCAAACTTAATCCATGGGAAAGAAATGTCAAAATCAACGAATATTCGTTCATTCGTTGGTCGTGCTCATGTGAATAGTACTTTATGAGGCAATCTGAACTGTTACCTCAAACTTTGTGCTCGCTTTGGATCGCATATATTGTACGCTCAAGCTCAACTCCGAACACATCTATTTTCTATTTTGTCGCACTTTGACAGCTGAAAACTTCCTTCCTTTTATTGAATTTATTAAAAAAAAAAATAAACAAATAAAAAATAATCTAAGTAAACTTGGTGTATTTAGTTTTAATACTACGTTTCCACCGGGCACTAAACCGAGATTTAGCTAGATTTGTAACAAATCTCCTTGAAATCTCACAGATTTACAATAGAAATTTTAATCTCCTCAAATGAAGATTTCAAATTAAACTCATTGAAATCTACTTGGAAACATTAGTTTGTCAAATCAAACAAACTTTTGTTTCGGAGAATAATTGTTGAACCGACCCATTTAAACGCCAATTTTGTTTATTGACAGATGGAAATGTCAACAAAAACTATCTGACTCACCATATGATTCAAATTGGAAACAATAAACAACTCGAAAACGAAAACGAAAGAAATCAAAAACGAAATAAAATGTAAGTATTTTTTGGTGGAAATGTACTATAAGGTTTGAAGTCACATAACGTTTTTCAAATTATGTTGACACATGACACATCCATCGTAAAGTCGGCTACAATTTTTTTCGAGAAATAAAAATTTAAGTGGTTTGCGTCGAAAAGTTGAGTGTCAAGAAAGTTCCAGATGCGAAATCAATTCGACACCGATACGATGAAAAACAATTTTAACATGTTACTAAATCCAATTCGGCGGAATGAAGTTAAATAATTTGTATAGGAGGTGGTCTAAATTCAACATCCTCCATCATTAAAACGGTACAAATAAGTGTAGAAGGTTAGCGAGGAGGAATCATTTCTAGGAATTGAGGCGTTTTGGTATAACAACATATCTGAATTTGAACAACTATCCAAAACAAATATTTATAAAATATAATGGTACGTTCACATGTCTTGCTCGAACCTGCGGATTTGCCAACAGTAAGCTCATTCAGTTCTTAAAGTTGTTGGGAAATTTTCAAAAATGGAAAAAAACTTCTGTCAAAAACATGTGTTTGTTAAATCCCGCGTTATCTCACCAAATTTGTACTGTAAACTCTGAGTTAACATCAACGTGAATATTAACTTAAAATATAAATACAAATAAATTAGATGGAGCAATAGTCCGTTGAGAACTAGGGTCTAGTAACTTAGAACTCTCAACCATTCTTGTGTGCGAGTAATGTTGTCAGGTATGGAGAAACTGTAGGTCCCAAGCCATTGACAAGAATTATCCTCGGAGGATGTGTCAATTCCCCGCAACAGGCAGTACTTGTGAATAATACTTTAGATGGCACAGGCGGGGTTTGAACCCAAGACATCTAGAATGATAGTTCTACGCATGATAGTCACTCCTCGAATACTACTAAAAAATAGGGTCTAGAATTCAATTTGGATTAGAAACGAAGATGACTTCACACTAAAAAATTGGGAATAAGAAAAAGAGATTTATCTATTTAAGTACTGCATACTTGGCTTTATGTTTTTCTTTTCCATTATCTACCTATATACGCCATTTATGCTGCATTCCTTTGTTTCTTAAAAACGCTCATCGAAATTAACGTTTATAATCTGATGTTGTCAGTTTATTGCGTTAAAGCAGTGATTTCAATGGCTGCGTTCAATCTCAGACAGATAGGTTATCCGGATACCTTTTTGATAATGTTCGACGTGTAAACAGTTGATCCAAGCGACTGAGATGTCAAAAAAGAAACTTCAGGAAATCAAGAATTTCTGGTACTTGTGGGTATCTGACAGATCAGCTGATTCAAAATATAATAGAATTTGGAGGGACTCGAAAATTCATTTAATTTGTTTCTATTTTTTAGGGTTGAAAATTTAGTTTTGGACCAAGAAATCTAAATGTTTGTTTGCTTTTTCTTACCAGCTAAGAATTGTTTTTATTTCTGGCAGCCATCTCAATTTTGGTATTCAAATTGTTCAATAAGATATCTAAGAATCCACATATCCAGGATACCCTATCCAACACTAGATTGAACGCAGCCAATGGCCTCGTTCTAAATTAGTCTTATCTTATGTCACATGGCTACTACGCAAAATGCTATTGACTTTAAGTTCTAAAATCATCAAATCGCAAAGAAGTATATATAATTTCTAAGGCCTTCAAACATTCTTCTTAGCTTTCCATTTATAGAAAGAAACATTTAAATATTTGTGGTTTCTTAAATTTATTACCTGACTCTGGAACTTGAATCTTTATATGATCACTTGGTCGGTCGGTCCATTATACCAAGTCGTTCGTTGTTTAGCTGTCAATTCTGTTTATGGATTCAATAACATAACTGCGGGTAATAATTTTGCAAAACCTTTTAGCGAACATTATTTCTTTTTCCAACTTAGTCCCAACTTGAAAAAATGAAATAAAAAAAAAGTGAAATTGTCCACAAAGTGGAAAACGTCTATTGAGCTCATAAATTCTCGATCGGGACATTTGGCATGCGATCAGCTCATTTAGATGTCAAAAAAACAAATACTTGGAACCAAATGTTGTAAGAACGGGAACGTGAAGGCGAACGACGACGACGCGGACGTGAACCTGGGGTCGTGGGGAAGTTTCTGACCATTTTTCCAATGGACTTCCGTAATTACATTCAAGGACCCATCTTGCTATTGCCAAGTGACACTTTAGCAATACGTCGCATCGTTGTCGGTCGTTGGTTGTCGAGTCGATTCGATAGTGGAGCCTTATCTTTTTAGTTTGCAATTCACAAGCAAGTGGACACGATGGGCATGCGATAGGCCTTTCTACCACCGCCGCACCGCCATTGCCATCAACATCACCATCGTCATCTTCATCCTGCAAACAAGAAATCAGACAAGATTCTTATCGCATGGTTTTCACATCAACGCTGTCCTACGGCAGGCTCTGGCGGAAGCATATTATGAAAATATGCTAAGAACTTGACTGGCATTGGTCGACAACGAGGATAAGGAGCGATGCGACGCGACACAGCAAGGTGATGGGAAATTGCTGTCACCCTAGCTGATTGGATATCGCTTTTGCCACAGGTGCTCCCGGCCTGATGCTCAAGTGCTCATTGCTACTGGTCTATAATAGTCAAACATGAAAATGGTATCGCATAAAATTGCTTAAAAGTTTCACGTGATAACCTACAAAATCCCTCAGGATCTCTCCATGTCCCTCTCTTTCGCCGCCGCCATGCTGCTCTGGTCATAGTGATGACGCGCCTGGCGTCTCATCGTGCCGAAGATAATGAAAACTCTCTTGGGGCGCAAGCCATCGCATCGTAATGTCGTCGTCGCGTCGTCCGTTCCTCGTAACGTGTGCGCTTCTATATGCGGCCTCTTGATGGTCTTAGGTCTTTAGCGCGAGGGAAAGCCATTCGGAGACTTCGATCACAACTACTTAGCAATCGGATAGGTTTTGTAGATTTATATCAGTGAATTTGAAAACATAGAGGTTGGGATTCTGGACGACACAACTAATCAGCAATCTCCCAGGGCTGCTGAAGGCTAAACAAACATCGCTTTCACATGATGCTGGAATTTTGTCATTCTCTGTATAAATGTACTTAGCGTTAGCACCCAAAGAGTTATAGGATATGTGGGAACGCGAGGAACATGATGTGATGTTTAATGTTCATGTGCTGTGCATGTCGTAATCTTTAGAAAATATTGCTGTTAGATATTTTTGCAATGAATCACACAAGTTCGAGTACCTTTTTTCTTATAAACGGATGTAGTATAGTTTAATTAAATTGGTTAAGAAAGAAATAGAGAAGAAGTATTTAGTTTGTATTTCGGGGAATAGAGAAAGTTCATCCAATGGAATTTTCACTTTTTTTGTTTAATTTATAGCGGACTCGATGTGGGTGCCGCGAATTATGGCCAGATGATAAAAATTTCGCCTCAGTTCGCTATGAAAACTAAACCAACGCCAATTCTTGATCAGGTGTTTCATGAAGGTATAGTTCACTCTGTTGGTCAACGAAGGGAATATGAAGTCATCAAGACAATGGCTGCGTTCAGTCTCAGACAGATAGGGTATCCGGATACCTTTTTGTTAGTGTCTTACGTGTAAAATAACAGCTGATCAAAAACCACTAAGATGTCAAAAAGGGAGTCCAAAGGTATCCAAGAATTTCTGGGGTGTGTATCTGACAGAACAGCTGATTCAACACATGGTTGAAAATTGATTTCAGCTTTTTGTATTGGTTGGTAAACAAAAAGATACAAAATGTTAGTTGAAGTTGTATTTGAGGAGGTTCTGTACATAATAGACGATAAAGAAGCTATTTGCCTCCGAATTTTAGGAGGTAATTGTAATCTATTTTTTTTAAACTTCAAAATTGAGAAAATTCAAAATTGTTACGCACCCATCAATTCATTATCGTTCGAAGAATCAGTTGAATTATCCATTATATGTTTTATCTTACAACAATTTTGACTTCGAAGTTACAACTATCCAACTCGTTCAACAAGGTATCTAAAAATCCACCTATCGAAGATACCCTATCCAAAACGAGATTGAACGCACCCATGACGCCCGCTGTTTTTGTAATCTTTTTTGAAGCTGTCATGTTTTTACATTTGACGCCATTACTAAAAAATTCATGAAACACGCAACTTTCTGGTAGACAGTAGTGACACTAAAAAATTTAAGCTCTAGGAAAAAGTTAGTGAAGTGAAGAACCGAAACCGTTTGCTTCACTTGAGATCTTAGATCTGAGTTTATTATTTCTGTATCCTGAAGTGTTAACGAAACCTCAGTTTAAATCCCCAATTAAGGCCAAATTTTATTAAGACAAGAACTTGAGCCGGTCAATCAGTAGCAACTTCGTATCTTCGCTGATACGATGATTGTATTTCGGGTCCCTGGAATACAATCATTTTTAGTGATGAAAGCTAAATTAATAAGCAAAATTGTGACTTGTGGAGGTTCGAAAAGTTTCAAAATCATTGTAGAAAATCCTATCCATCTTCAACGACTGACTGTTTGGTGCCTGCTGGTGGTATTATATTGCGGTCAATGTTAATTTACCCATTTTCAAATTAAAAGATACTGAAGTGGACAACTTTTATTTTCATGAAGAGGATCGGCACGTAGATATACGTGTCACACAATTCAACAATCGAAATTTTGCAAGAAAAGTTTCCGGTAGAGGTGATCGCATTTCGCTACCAAGATTTTGTTATTCAATTCCTTTTTTTTTGGGCCAGCTATGATTCACAATTAATTCAAGTTATGAAGAATTGATATGATGCAAAAACCGTAATCGTGCAGTTGAATTATTGGCTCTTTGGTCCCGGATATACAACTTATTTTGTTTATATTTTTAACGCGTTGAAATTTTATATGAATACCATTATAATGTTTAGACACAGAGGAAAGAAATTATTAGAGTTTTGTAATACGTTTGTTTTGCGCGTACTAAAGGGAACCCGTCTTGGAAAAAACCCAGGAGCTTCAAATCGATACCCACCATCTTTTTATCGATTTTAAAGCCGCGTATGACAGCATCTATAGAGAAGAGCTCCACCGAGCAATGTCTAGTTTTGGTATCCCTGTCAAACTTATCCGTTTGTGCAGAATGACGATGGAGAATGCACGCTGATCTATCAAGCTCGGAAAAGATCTTACCGATTCATTTGATGTCAAAAAAGGTTTTAGACAAAGCGATGCACTGTCATGCGAGTTCTTCAACATCGTTCTGGAAAGAATTGTGCAAAACTCAACCGTTAACACTAGAGGCACAATCTTCTACAGGTCCATCCAATTACTCGGATACGCAGATGATATTGACATAATTGGTAGATCAAAGCGTGATGTCAGTGGAGCGTTTTTGAGTTGCGACGGAAGCGAAGAAGATGGGTTTAGTGGTCAATGAGGGCAAGACCAAGTATATGCTGTCATCAAAAAAGGACACTGAACGACGACGTCTTGGATAAACCGTTACCATGGACAGCTATAACTTTGAGGTAGTTAAGGACTTTGTCTACCTAGGCACCGTTATTAATGCAGACAACGATACCAGCGCTGAAATCAAACGAAGAATAACTCTTGCAAATCGCTGCTTCTTTGGACTTAGAAGGCAATTGAGAAGTAAAGTCCTCTCTCGAGCATGTAAAATCACCATCTATAAGACACTCATCATCCCGAGTCTCATTAATGGCGCTAGGCCTGGACCCTGTCAAAGAAAGGTGAGAGCGTCTTAGGATGCTTCGAGAGAAAAATTCTTCGGGTGATTTTCGGTCCCGCACACATAGATGGAGAATGGAGGAGAAGATATAACGCCGAACTTTACAGGCTGTACAGCGACACTGACCTAGTTAGCAGAATTAAAGTCCAACGGCTTTGATGGCTAGGTCATGTAGAGCTGATGGACGCTCAACGCTCCAGCCCGGAAGGTCTCCTCCAATCCTGAGGGACGGCACAGTAGAGGAAGACCGCGACTCAGGTGGCGCACACAGGTCGGAGAGGACCTCAACCAACTTGATGTGCGAAACTGGAGACAGCTAGCTAGGGACCGAGCTGTCTTGAGACGCATGTTGGTTGAGGCTCAGGTCCGACCCGGACTGTAGCGCCACCTTAAGTAAGTAAGTAAAAGGGAACCAGTGCCGTCGACTAGTTAGGACAATTAACGTTTGTGGGCGGCCAAGGGACAGTAGTGGTCGATTATGCTATCATAGGAGAAGAAAGATTTTGAGATTTGTGAAGAATCATATTCAAACAACCTTCCTGTTGTTGTGACAATACAACTTTAAAGTAAGCATGATGAGGAAATAAGTTTTATGCTTGGTTTATGATCTTCCGTAACCGTTTTTATATAAAGGCTAATAAGAAGGAACTTTGTAATACTAAAAAAAGGTTATACGCTAAAAAGCAAGTAGTTCGATTAGCATCTTGCAAAAACTCCGCTTATTTTTGGAAACTGTCTAGCGAGCTGAATGGAAAACGTTTTACTATCCCCACAAAACTGTCTTCAAATGTAATTCTTTCCCATTTCAAGGATCTTTTAAATCCTATATAACATTTTTATATTCAGGAGCTTGGCAGAGAATTTCTTGAAACAAAGGAAAAAGCTGTATGTATTTTTTTATCGATTTTAAAGCAGCTTTTGATACAATCGATCAAGGTGCACTATTCTATAGTCTGTATAGTCTTGAGGTATCATTTAAGTTTGGTAGCGTTCTTGAGGAACAAGGGCAGCTGTATGGACAGGTGAAGAACTCTCAGAATGGTTTGAAACCTCATCGGATGTGAGACACTTTACACTTTGTTGGCATTATTCATAGATGACTTGAGAAAGCACCAATTTGACTTCAGAAGATTTTATGGGATGTGTTGCAATATTTACCAAATGTTAAGTACGTAAAAGGAACAGATATTCCGATTGCTGATACCTTGAGCAGGGACTGTGAAACCAATGAAGTTGAAAGTGATGAACAATATCAAGTAAATATAGTATTAGCTCTAATAGATGACGCCAAGAAACGTTTTGTAGTAAAAGAAATAATTGAAATAATTGGCTTAATGATCAAAAACGTAGATATGCTACTTTTAAAGAAAAATTGTCAATAGATGGTGGATTATTATTCAAAGAGCGAAAAGTTATTGTTCCCGAATCAGAAATTCATTCAACTATCAAGCAATTACATGTTGGTCATGCAGGAATTGTTAAGACTTTGACAAGAGCCCGTCAATCTCTACTGGTATGGTCCAACGACAGATATCAACAATTATGTTCAAAGATGCTCAGTTTGCCAACAAACACAAAAAAGGAATATTAGCGAAATAATCATTTTAAAGACAAGTCCAGAATATCCATTCCAAATAGCATCATCAGACATATTTAAAGGACTATTTGTTGATTGCTGATCAATACTCGGGATTTTCTGATTTTTGCTAGTTGAAAACATCAACATCATCTGAAATTGTTTCATGTTTAAAGAAATGGTTTTCAGTGCATGGAATACTTGGTATCGAATAGTTGGTATCGAGAGTGGCAAGATCTTGCTGAGGAATGTCAAATTAAAGTTAATTTACCCATCTATGGTTTAACACTATTCCGACCGAAGGTGTCAAAAGACACCTTTTCAAACTTTGACTTGAAATTATTTTTTAAGTTGAATAATTAAAAAAAAATTTTTTTTTTGACAATTCATATAATAGTTGTTAAAATAATTTTGTGGCATCACTATACTCGTACTCATCCTGAAACTCAAGATACATACATGGTATACCTATTCCGACCATGGGGTGTCTTTTGACACCTTAAAGATTTTACTACACTTTTCAACCATGAACTCTTTTTTCATAACCATTTAAATTCTTATGAACGTTATGGCATTCCAAAATTTATATAAAATCTACCGTTATTTCATTCCATAAATCTGTACAAGTCGAAAAGAACGGAAAGCGTCTTCCCGAAACAATTAAATTTTACAACAGCACAAAATTTGGGGTCGATATGGCTGACCAAATGGCAAGAAAATATAGCGTGAAATGTAAGTGCCGTAGATGGTCTATGCACGTGTTTTTCAATGTCCTTGATTTCATCGGTATAAATGCATGGATTCTTTATAAAGAAACGACAGGTGAAAACATTTCACGAAGAGATTTCTTATTCCAGTTGGGAGAGGAACTATCAACTGCATATAAAGAATGCAATGAGACAACAACAAATACGGCAATATCATCAGCTGTTTCATGCCATATCAGTTCCATTCCAAAAAGGGTGAAAAAGTGCCAAGTAATGTATTGTTCCAAGAATAGAACCACTACAATTTGTTGTCAGTGTAAAAAATACCCGTGTGGCAAATGCTTAAAAGACCAACCATTCACCTGTAAAAAGTGTTGTATTGAATAAGAAAAACAATACTTCATTTAATAATAAATATATATAGGTCATAAATAATAATATATATTATTTTCGATTAAAAAAATAAACAAAATGTAAAAAAGAGTAACTTTTAAAGGTTTTTCATTGGTAATTGGCTAAGGTGTCAAAAGACACCTTTTGGTCGGAATAGGTATACCCAACATCTTGGTCTGAATAGTGTTAAAAACCGCTAAAAACATCTTGTATGAAGTCATATTAAACGTTGATGACAAATGTTGAGCTGAATTTATTGCTGTCGAGTCTAATTCCTTGTACAAAACAACTTAGAGCAGATTAAATCACAGCCTTGCAGAGAACAACTATTTTCAGAATTCCAATAACGTCCGTGTGATTTCTAGATGGTCAGACTACGTAGTGAACTAATAGATGTTTAAGAATTACAAATATTTCAATAAGACAGGAGCGGTCACCTCTCATTTTTAGATCTATTTTTTGAATACTGTCCAAGATCCCAATAGGTTTTTCGTAGCACATGCGTAGAAATGAGAATTTTTCTCAAGTTTCAGATCAGACAAAGAACTTAGAATTGTTTTTGGTCATTTCAAATATCATATATGTGATCATTCTATTTACAAGAGGTGGTTAGTGATCTACACACTTACAAGTTAGATCTGTCAAGTCTTTGGGGGTTTATGAATACCATAATAGTTTGGATAGTAATTCGACTTCAAACGAATTCGATGCGCTGTCCGACTCCATCCAGAAAATTGTATCCCTTTTTCCACACAGTGAGATTGTTGTTACGGCCGATTTCAATTTACACAAGTCTGCGTTATTCTGGTCAGACAACACTCGAAAGAAGGTATGTCGAGGTTTTTGCTGAGTTAAACCACCTGACTCATTTAGTTGACGAGCCAACTCGGATTCCTGACGTTGCATGTCAATCCGCCAACACTCTTGACTTGTTTCTTACCTCTAATCCTAATAAATATACGGTCAGTGTATTATTGCCCCTAGGCACATCAGACTATTGTATCATATCGGCAAATTTCTTATGTCAAGAAAACCCAGTCAAAGTTAAAACCCCTACGAAAACCGTATTATGAGAAAGCCAACTGGGACGGTCTCAATGAATTCCTTAAGAACTACACTTCCTCGATAGTGACGTGGATTCCAGTGCAGATATGGTTACGGACAATTTTTTTAGTGGAATGACAAATTTTATCCCGAATAAAGTAAAATCTATCAAACTCAAAGGAAACCCATGGTTTGATTCGAGCTGAAAAGAGGTTATTAAGATCAAAGATGTAAGTTTCCGGGTATATAAAACCAACCCTATTGAGGAAAACCGGAATAAGTTCAAACCAGCTAGAAAGACCTGCAACTGTCATATTCGATGTACCAAATTTTTGCATGAACATAAATTAAGGCACAAATTACTACAATGTCCCAAAGGTAATAAAAATGTCTGGTTATTTGTAAAAAACGTACGAAACACCATGTCATCCTCGGTTCCAATGCTCGTCCACAATGTCACTCCATATGTGAGCTAAATTGATAAAACCAATTTGTTTGCAGCACTGTTTGCTGTGAATTCGACGCTACCGGAAAGTGTTATGGGACGAATTTTCTTTTGCACTCGTACAATTGCTGGTGTACTAAAAGATCTTGACATTCACAAATCTGTTGGCCCGGATAGTAACCCCGCTATTGTTTTGAAGAGTTGTTCTTCAACGCTGGGAAAACCACTGCGTAAGCTTTCCCATCTATCTTATTCTACTGGTCTCTTTCCAAATCTATGAAAACTGCATTTGTCCAATCTGTCCCTAATAAACGCGAATCCTCCTCCCCCTCTAACTATTGTCGACTTTAACTTACTCCCCTTTTTTCCAAGGTCATGAAAACGATGATCAATTTTTAGCTTAAGAAATATCTTGAGGATCGGAAGCTTCTAATGACCGGCAGTATACGGTTTTACTTGCAGTAGGTCCACTGGGAGTCTCATGGTTTATCTCATCGTGCAGTGGCACAAAATCATGACACCGTTTTGGAGAAAGTATGATTATTGCTCTTGATATTTCAAAAGCATTTGAAAATGCATGCATTTTAGTATTGATTGATCCCTTTTTCGTTGGGTAAGAAATTAACTTTCGGACCGTTCAATTCAAGTAGTTTTGGACGGGTTCAAATCCAATATCCACAAAATAAACGCTGGTGTGCTCCAGGGCTCCGTTCTGTCTACGACGCTCTTCCTTATTTTTATAAATTTTCTTAAGTCTAAAACTTCAAACCCACCACATTGTTTCGCTGATGACAGTAGCTTTTCATATTCGTTTTAAGTTTCTTATCCTTGTTCTTTGGATGGCGACCAACGGAAGCGTATGATAAGTTCATTGAATTCTGATTTTGACAGCATTGTCCAATGGGGAATCAAAAAATGCTGTCTACTGTTTCAAAAGCCTAACCCCTCCAATGTCACTATCCATTGAGGGTATTTGTATCGATGAGTCTTTTTAGCTTTAAATTCTAGGTATGTGCAAACAAAAACATCTCATGTGGATTGATCACATATTTAAAAATGCCAAAAAGTGTTAAGGTTTTCTCCGACAATGCAAGAAGTTTTTACCCCTTCTGATCTGGCTATAATTTGTAAAGCCTATATTCGTCTAAAAATTGAGCTCAATTCCTTTATTTGGGCAGGTGCTCCTATAACCCACTTGAGTCTCTTGGAGAATTCAAAAGAGAGCTCTAAAAATTGTAGGTGACCGTTGTCTAACTGAAACTTTTGCATCTCTCGAGCACCGTCATAAGGTTTTATGTTTTTCATTATTTTATCGCTACTTCCATAACCAATTCTGTAATGAAATTGCGAGTTGCATTCCTCCCCTCAAACAATTCAACCGTAATACTCGTTCTTTTAGGAATGCCCATCAATTTTCCCTTGAGCCCTATAATTCAGAGAGATTATTTTTTTTATCGTACTACACGAATGTGGAATGCCTTACCAGGTTCAATATTTCCCACTCATTACAATGTGCAGACGTTCAAAACCAACGGTATCTCCTCCCAAATCCTATCCTCCTTTCCTAAATACTCGCACTGTGTATAAGAAAACCAATGTCTCAGAACAATCGCTTACAATTTTAATAGCTCTTTTTTTCAATTCTATCAAAAAAAAACTCAAGTACGTTATTGGCGCTCCAGCCCAAATATGAGAATTCTACTCGAGCTTTGGACTAATAAAAGCTTTGAAAATTAAAATTTGAAGGGGTACAAAATGTTTTACATCGTCGTAAAAATCCTTTGCGATGTCAAATATGTAATCACTGCAAAGTAGATGGTTTGTGATACACATATCTGGAACTGACAGCTGTTCAGTCTCCTCGATGCAAGTACCTCCCGGCTAGGTGGCACTGGGGAAGGGTTGCGCTTTTGAGACAGTAGACAGTGGGTTTTAAAAGCATTAAATTCTACACGGTTTTTGACTCTCCATTGTCTAATGTTGTCTAGATCACAATTTAATGAGCTTATCATTCGCTTCCATTGATAGTCCAATTCTTCCTCAAGACAAGGATTGGAATTTAAAAAAAGAATATAAAAAGCTAAGGGTACTGCCATCTGCGAATAGATTTAGTGGGTCAGAAGAGTCTCATAAAAGATCATGTATAAAAATAAGTAAGAATGTCGGAGGCAAAACGAAACGCTGGAGCAGACCAGAGTTTATTTTGTGGATATCAGTTTAGAACCCGTCCAATACTACTCGAATTTAATGGTCTAAAACGTAATTTCTAAACCAACAAAGAAAAGACTCATCAATACCAAATGCACCCATTTTTGATAAGAGAGCTTGATGCCAAACTCAATCAAATGCCTTTGAAATGTCAAGTGCAATAATTCTACTTTCTCAAAAACGATCAAATGATTTGTTCCACTGTTTGGTGAGATAATTTTTTTTAAAGCGTTTCACCTTTGAATATAATCCCTTTACTGAGCCCCTAAGTTTAAGACTTTTTACAATGGTTAGATTGTTTAAGAATGTAACAATGCGGAAATCTTTAATTTGAGTATCTTGGCGGACATTCTTCGCAAAACTTGGCTTGGTGGAACAAACCGCTCAAACCCTGAAAATCCTGTTTTTCTACGGCTCTAGTTGTCAAAGCTTTATCTTATTGGTATAAAGACGCAGCTTATTTTCAATTGATGGGAAAATGTCAAATTTAAAGTACTTAAAGTATACGAACAATTGTACCACCATTTTTAAAGAATTGTATTTTCTAAACAAAAAATAAATAGGATTGAATCTTCCACAAGACTCACAAATACGGATTGAAGAAGGTACCTTTGCCTAACAAGAACTTGTTCCACAATAATTATGACAGCAGTTAATGGCAAAGTTAAGTTGCAAGATTTATGGCAACACATAAATAAACATTGTAAAGGCTTGTAAACTAAAAACAGGAACATATGTTTGCCGGTCCTTTTGTAGATGAATCTCTATACCTAGTACTTCTTCTTACTGATCTGGTTTAGTGTGTGTTTTTGCTCTAAAGGAGATTTCTGGAAGAGATTCCAAATCATTGCCAAAGACAGACCACGAGGCGGCAAGCAAACGCCCTGAATGGTCAATTGAAACGGAAATTTTAAATTACGTTTTTTTGGTTTCCCTTTTCACCTCACTTCGATTTGCTTTAGTTGAGATTAAAAGTCAGGTTTTGTGCGTTGGTCACACGGAGCGGCGGCCGGCGGCGCGCGCACCGGCCGGTCGTTTTTTCGCAGGTATACCATCCCAGACGAGACATGCAGTTACCTTGATTGCTCACGTGTTGCATATGGTGCGCAGACGCATTATCCAAGTATCGGGCGCTCATTAGACGCAACGAGAAATGGTCAGAACACAATATTCACCATACCTTCATATATCGGTCTCTCTATAATAAATAAGCCTGTTCTGCCTTACGTGCGGAATGGAAGATGAGCTATGGACTTAGTGCGGGATTGGAATCTCAGCTGGAATTCGGATCAAATGGAGAAGATTTATTAATTAACAACAATCATTTTTATATTAACAACATCGCGTTTGGTCATCGTTGTAGAGTTGCGTTGCGTATGATGGATGGTCATAAAATGGTGTTTGTCAAAGTCGTATAGTTGCAGGTTGCCTTACTGGCTTTTCTCGCCTTTGTTTGGGTATGGTCTTGTAATTAAGTAGTTTTCAATTGGACTTGATTTGATTATAGACACTTTTTATGCTTGTGAGTCACTTTATTTTTGTTTTTTATTGGATATAAAAAAAGGAGTGATTCAGTTCCATGTTTGCACCATACAACGTACAAAAGTGGAATATTAAGTGACCGTAATATGACTAAGTAGCTAATGATATAATTTATGAGATGGAGCCATCTAATAGTTGAATTTACAAGTATCAAGTTTCCATATAAAAGACTGCAACGCGGAAGGTGGATTGCAACTACTATCATGGATCTTAGAAAACCTGTGGAATGGTAATAGCATATCGGTTTTAGAAACATCGTTTGCTCAGCAAATATTTTAAATAATTTTTTCCAGATAGAGAGAGATAGCGAATAAACATGGGACTTTTTATATGGTTGAAATTCTCTTGGAATGAGGAATAAAGATAAGAATACACGATTGCAAGATTTTCCAATACTGGTCAAACTGTCAAAAGTCTTCCAATAGTATCCTATAAGGTCACAATTGGCAATTTTCTATCGATTTAAAATTGTCCGTTTATGCGGTTAGTTGGTTTTTTCCAAATATTAGCAAATTTTTGGTAGATCACCGGCTGACAATTGCCAACAATTTTGTATTTTCCAATTGATAATATTGCCTGTAGGTATAACACGTGAAGACTTTAGAAAAGAAAAAAAAAAATGGTAGACTCATTCGAAGACAATTTTCTTGACAGATGACATATAAGAGCCCGTTCACACGATCCCGAATCGGCGGTTTTGCCGTATCGTCGATTTTACCGTATAAGCCTGTGTCAATATAATTTAAATGAGCATATTCAGACGATACGGCACTTAACTGTATACGGTAAAATTACAGATTAGGTCGATTTTGTCTCTGCAAATCGTTTTCGGTCGTACGGTAAAAAAACCGATTGGGTTTATCATGGCAACGTTTAAAGCGCAACTCTTCAGTTTTGGTAACTTATTAAACACTTCAAGTTATAATTCAGTTTTTGTATTTATTGTGTTATCTTAAGTTACAAAATTCCTGTTAAGAAAGATTATTTTATTTTAAGTCAATATTTATATTTTAATTTACTTATTACATACTTTAAGTTTGCTTCTATTATTTTATGTGGATGATATGACTATGCCCGCCAAGTTAACCTCAAAAAATAGGAGGGCAAAAAGGTCATGTCGTTTATTTTTGACGTTTTTTAACTTCCCATAGGAAGTTATTGTAATGGGTCCCATTTGTCAAATTGAAAATTTTGACATTTCTCGACGTTTCAAGGTCCCTAGAGTCGAAATAAAAGATTTTTAGGAAGATGTCTGTGCGTGCGTGTGTACGTACGTTTGTACGTCCGTACTACCGTACGTTCGCGACGTTTTTTTCGTCGTCCATAGCTCAAGAACCAGAAGAGATATCGACTTCAAATAAATTTTGTTATACAGATAAAAAGGCAGAAAGATGCAGAAAGGGCTCTCAAGAAAATTGCGTGGGTGGTTTTTTTACCATAGCAGTTTGAAAAAAAGGTGAAAATTTTGGTTAACCCTAAATATCTTACGAACCAAAAACGCTAGAGACTTGAATTAAATTTTATATAATAGATTGTAACGTGATACCAAACAGGTATATTTTTTGAAAAAAATCAATATAACGGTTTTTTTTTAAATCAATAAATCTGAAAAAAAAAATTTGTCACCTACAAAATTTTACGACTGAAATATGATTTTATCTCTAAAACAATTTTGTGCAACGAAGAATAATGTTTTTGACATCTGATAAAATTTTGAAAAAAATCTAATTGATAGTTTTTTTTGCAAAAAATAAAAACCTAAAAAAAAAGTATAAAAATTGGTAAAAATTGATTTTCGACTCAAATATCGGCACGAGTACGATAACTTTGGCGCCGAGATATAATAACGGTTTTTGGTAGAGGGGCTTAATACAAGCATTTTTTACTATGGGAGGGGGGGGTCTATCGCCCCCCGTTTAGGCGGTAGGGGCAATTTAAAAAAACATGTACTTTAAATGGAAAAAAAAATAATTAAAAAATAACGGTAATACTTACAATTAAGTATTATACCTTTTTTTAAAGCCAATACTTGTGTCTAGTAGCTTGTTTTTAAATCAAGTCAAAACTATGAATAGTTTGCGAAAAACACTGTTTTAAACTCAAAATTTGGTAAAAAAAAAAGTTAAAAATATGGTTTAGAGTGTAATATTTCAAAACTTTTAGATTATCTACAATTTTTTTTTTTAGAATACATTGCCCTTATTTATTTTTGATCGAAAACTGAAAACTAGATGATTTTATGTCTTTTAGTTTTTGAGAAAATTGAAAATAACCACAACTACTATTTTAATTTAATTCTTTTTTTTTGCTTCAAAAATCTTATTTTGATAGTAACAATGGTAGGTGCAAGTTTGGTTGTATGCAACAGTGGGATCCGCAACCCCCCTGCTTGGGCTCACTATAGGATTTGGGGTGGGTGCAAGTTGGAGTGCGTGCAAAGTGAGGAGGGAGCAAGGTTCGGTGAGTGCAAGATGAGGTGCATTCAAAGTTTTTTTTGCATTTAAATAAGCTGAATTAAAAAATAATTGATATTATATACATAAACATATGTACATACATGTCATGTCCATTTCAATCTCTTTTTTTCTAAATATACCGTTAGGTACTTGACAAAAACTTTAACATTTAATATATTTGAGCATAAAAATGTATTGCATTATAAAAAAATTTGCATTACCTTTACAACAACACAACGGAAGCAAATTCTCGTAGTTTCTTAACATGCACATATGTTTATGTCATACATAAATATGCATATAACTATGTACACACATATAATGCAGCCATAGTAAAAAGTATGTACCTATATAGTTAGATCATAAATAACAAGAGGAAGCATTTGATGTTTAACTGTTTTTTTTAACAAGTTTGGTGCAGGTTATTGTTTACCAAAGCCATTCTCCATTTAACGTTTGAATAAGTCGGATTCCCTTTTTAAAAATGGCGGCTAAACATCCACTTCTTCACCCAAAATTAAATAATTTTTCGATTTTTTGTTCGTTTGGGGATTTGGTATCAACAAACGAAAAAAGTTTCGCGTTTTTGGAAGAAATCGGGTTAATTCCCTCCAAAACGTCTACTCCACCTCTGTGTTGTGATATTTTAATGACCGTGGAAAATTCAAAAAGATCAAAGTTCGGTTGGTTTTGGCGATGTTCAAAAAAGGGCTCAAAAAGAAAAGGTGACAAAACTTGTAGAAATACAATCAACCCATCAATAGGAACATTTTTCCATGGCCCTCAATGTCGGCTAGAGATAAATGAAGTGCTTGCTATAATTATCTCTTTTGTGATTAAAATGCCTGTAAACATGGTTTTCCAGGTAATTAATTAAATCTTAAGCTACAATTTAAGGATTTTGTTTTAAATATTTTCGTAAATTCTCAAATTAGCAATTAATCGCTTGGCGAAATCACGACAATAAAGATAAATTAAGTAAATCTACCATCATAGATTACTATAATTATTGTCGGGAAATAGCCGAAATAATATCCTCCCATATTGATATTAATATTGGCGGTGAAGAAAAAACGGTTCAAATCGATGAAACATTTTTAACGAAAAGAAAATACCACAAAGGCCGTGTCACAGAACAGATGACAATTGTAGTGTTGGGGCTATATTGCAAAGAAGTTAAAGTCGGACGTTTCTTTAAAGTCAATTCCAAATGTAGGGAAGATTTGTGGCCTTATATTCATAAATATGTTAACCCCAATACAAGTCGTATCTGTACCGACAGCGCACGCCAATACATAGGTGTTGAAAAATTATTCTCCAGTTCTACTAGTCATGGCGTAACAAACCACAGCAAAGGCGAATATGTCGACAAAGCCGATAAGACTAACACAATACACGATCTAGAAAATCAAAATAAACTTCTGAAAAAAACAATTTTATGCCGCAAAACCACACTCCACATCCATCAATATATGGCACTTTTCTTTTATAGAAAATATTGCCTTGAAAAAAAATATAAAGACGATTTGGGATCCCAAATAATGGAATTCTTACTAGATATGAAAAAAGTATACCCATGTTTGGTTAATGGACAAGAAAGTGTAGGTCTGCAACTAAAGCACTTTCGACCCTCCCGACGTTTGCAGTGAACACCTAGAAGATGTGTTACCGCCAAAACAACCACGGCTCTTGACCATCAATGACGAACTTAACGAACTCCACAGTGACACTAGTACGGACGATGAATTCATTGACGAGACTTACATACCTTCAACACATTGAAAATTAACGTGACTATTTTTCAATAACTCCTGACTTACTTAAAAACTAACTGACTGGGACGCGGAATGCAATGCAATTCTACCTCCTCGTGGTGCATTCTGGGTTATGCTAAATGAATTGCTTTACTTGACTCACAAAATGACCTAATCTTTAACAATTATCCTGAAAGTAAATACCAAAAAAACTCTTTAAAAAGTAGTTTTAAAAACCCCAAAACCAAAATAAAACAACAATCACATATGTAGGTATATACGAAATTTCTAATGCAAACAGTAAGATGCCTAAGGGGGGCATGCTGCCCCCCCGCAACCCCCCTGCTTGGGCTCATTATAGGATTTGGGGTGGGTGCGAGTTAGGGTGGGTGCAAGGTGGAGAGGGTGAAAGGTTCGGTGAGTGCATGCAAAATTTCATATGCATCTAAATAAACTGGATATAAAAAAAGTAATTTAATTGAAATATTTTGTTTTGGTAATTTTCAATTTTCTCAAAAACTAGAAGACATAGAAACATCTAGTTTTCAGTTTTCGTTAAAAAGTAAATAAGGGCAATGTATTCTAAAAAAAAAAATTGTAGATAATCTAAAAGTTTCGAAATATTACACTCTAAACCATATTTTTAACTTTTTTTTTGACCAAATTTTGAGTTTAAAACAGTGTTTTTCGCAAACAATGCATAGTTTTGACTTGATTTAAAAACAAGCTACTAGACACAAGTGTTGGCTTTAAAAAAAGGTATAATACTTAATTGTAAGTATTACCGTTATTTTTTAATTATTTTTTTTCCATTTAAAGTACATGTTTTTTTAAATTGCCCCTACCGCCTAAACGGGGGGAGATAGACCCCCCCCTCCCATAGTAAAAAATGCTTGTATTAAGCCCCTCTACCAAAAACCGTTATTATATCTCGGCGCCAAAGTTATCGTACTCTCCCCCAAATATCTTTTCCAAACTCTGAGATATTGGCTTTAATTTACTTTTATCTTTCAAAAAATCTTGCTGTCAACATTCAATTAAAGTTTGAAAAAATCGAATTGACATTTTTTTTCCAAAAAAAAAACCTAAAAAAAATGTATAAAAGTTGGTAAAAAATGATTTTCGACTCAAATATCTTTTCAAAAATTTTAAATATTGGCTTCAAACTAATTTTATCTTATAAGAAATATTGTTTTCAACATTTGGTAAAATTTTTAAAAAATTCGAATTGACAGATTTTTTACAAAAAAAAACAACTGTAAAAAAACAATACTAAAACTTGGTAAAAATTTACTTTCGGCTCAAATAGCTTTTCAAAAATTAAAAATATTGGCTTCAAACATATTTTATTTCACAGAAAATATTGTTTTCAATATTCAGTAATTTTTATATAAAAATCCAACAGTCCGTGTTTTCATAAAAAAATAAAATCTACAAAAAATAGTACGCAAATTTGGTAAAAATTGATACGAGTACATATAACAAACTTTTAAGCAAGACAAATCGACAGACGGGATGGGAAGTTATCAGTGTGGGTCGCATCCCAGCCTCTTTTTTTATTTTAAGTCAATATTTATATTTTAATTTACTTATTACATACTTTTAGTTTGCTTCTATTATTTTATGTGGATGATATGACTATGCCCACCAAGTTAACCTCAAAAAATAGGAGGGCAAAAAGGTCATGTCGTTTATTTTTGACGTTTTTTTATTTTTGACGTCATGTTGGCTGTATGGCTGCAGAACAGAGATGTTAACAGTGCTTCATTTTTCGTCTGGGCTACTGTGGAATAATTTAAGCTAATTAATTTTAATTTAATTACAATTAGTTATTAATTTTTAAATTATAAGTGAATGGACAATATAAATAAAATGTATGATGTAAATACAGATATGCCTATATCATTGGTCGAAGCAAGACCTGTTTTGTGGGATAAAACATTGGACATATATAAGGATAAGACCTCGAAAGAATCAGCATGGAGGGAAATATGTACAATTTTAAATGAAGACTTTCTACAATTGAAACAAAAAGAAAGGCAACATTTTGGTAAGTAATTATAATTTTTAATATTATTTTAATTTGTGCATTTTGTAATACAGCCACGTTACTTTTTATATGCATGAATTTATAACGAAACCGGAAAGATAAATATGTATGTAATTTAATCATACGGAAAACAGATGACTTGTATGTTTAAAATCATATCGCTTCATCTTGCCAAGGAACTGATCGAACTTCGGAGACAAAATATTCAGCAAATGCTGCTCTGATTGAATTTGCAGAACTGCCTCCTCTGATTGATTGTGCGTTCAATATATTAGGAAAACAGTTTATTTCTGGTTCTATCTGGTCACTTTGAAAATCCAATCCATTTTTTTGTCTGACAAAATTGTGTAATATTGTGCATGCTTTTACAACCCAGATAGTTGTTTCTAAATTTACGTCCAAGGGTCTATGAAATATTCGCCATTTGTTTGACAGGATACCAAAAGCGCATTCTACATATCTCCTGGCTCTAGTTAATCGATAATTAAATACACGTTTATCATTATCTAAATGTGTCCCTCCATAAGGTATTATTAAATTGTCATTTAAGACAAAACCTTCGTCTCCAATAATCACGAAAGGAACATTTGTGTTTGAATGTTCACTTAAAGGTCTTGGTATAGGTAAGTACAATGCATTTTTTGTCAACTTTTTCCAAAATGTTGTTCGCTTGAAAGCTGAAGAATCACAGTCTTTTACATAAATGATCCGACACTCACATATATATACCGGTATTCCGAATCAACTAATACTACTAATAATATAATTGAAAAATTGTACTTGTAGTTGAAATACATCGATCCACTACTTGAAGGCTTTTTTAATCTTATTTTTTTTTCCATCAACAGCACCAATACAGTGTGGAAAATTGGCCTTTGATTGAAAACCATTCGATATTTGTTCCCAGGCCGTAGATGTATGTAGTTGGTAATTGCATAAATTCGTTATGTAGATTGGCCCATATATTTGATGTTACTTCTGTTACAATGTAGCTTATTGTTGAAATATCGATTCGATAGGAATAATGAAGATCTTTAAATGAACACCCAGACGCTAAATACCTAAGAAAAAAATTAAAAATATATTTGTATACACATTTAAATATCATTTAAATTATTAAAAACAGGTAAAATCGTTTTGCAAAATAGACCCAAACAAGAGATTTATGGATGAAATCGATGAAAAAACAAAAAGATGAAAAAAAATCTGGAGTCAGGCCATCGAGATTGTATTTGTACCATAATCAAATGTGTTTTAAAAAAAAAAATAATGGACTCAACAACAGTCCAAGAAAGCGCTGAGGATGGTCTGATTGAGCAAAACGAAGCACCACACTAAACTGATGATCCTTAAACCCTCCTCTAATTGTTTTAAGACTTCAATGAATTCTCTGGGGCTCTCTTTTGTTAATAATACTGAACCAACACATTTTAAGCCTGACTGTGTACCTTCCCTTCTTGAAGTTTTCCTTGTAAGCGATGTTAGTCTTGTTCAATATTCCAGTCAGCTATCCGTCCCAGTGTTTTCTTATCATGATCTGGTTTTTGCAACTTTTGATTTATATCTTGAAAACGAATCTCCGCAATATTTCGAGTATCGTGATTTTCGTAACATAAATGTCGAATCTTTATTTAGTGATTACTCATCTATTGACTTGTACTCAATTTATGCAACATCAAACGTTGATAATCAAATTGAATGTCTTACCGTTGCAATTACTTACCTTTTTAATAAACACGTTCCAATTAAAACTCGTCAAATTAGATCGCGTAGTTGTCCCTGGCTTTCTCTTGAGATCATTAATGCTATGAAAACAAGAGACGTTTTATACCGAGGTTGGAAATGATTTGGTTGCCTAGAAATGCTTCGGCAATTCAAAACATCTCGGAACCTTGTAACTAAATTAATAAAATCAGCTAAATACAATTTTTATAACAACAGGTTCAACTCAAATCGTTCCTCCAAGTATTTTTGGAAAGAAGTCAAGAGCATTGGTTTAAGAGGAGATTCTTTTATTTCCGATGATAATATTGATTTAGAGGAGTTGAATAGAAAGTTCTCTACTCCCCCAACCCAATTCCCAACTGGGCAATCTAGTGTTTCGGAAAACGATAGAGTCGATGCTTTTTCTGTTTGTTCAGTAGATGAATATCAAGTAGGTAAAGCAATATTTTCCATTAAATCCAAATCAACTGGACTTGACAACATACACCCAGATTTTTTAAAAATCCTTCCTTTCATACTTCCTTACATAACCCACATTTTTAACACCATCATAATGACCTCCATCTATCCCACCTCCTGGAAAAAATCTTAAGTTATACCCATCCCTAAACGAGGGAAGAAAATGGAATACAGACCAATAGCTATCCTTCCTTTTTTAATTAAGGCTTTTGAAACTATCTTAAGTAACCAGATTAAAAATTATATTGAAGATTCACGTCTTCTTAACCCTCTCCAGTCGGGATTTAGATCTGGATACAGCTGCATCTCAGCCCTTTTAAAAGTTTCTGAAGATATAAGACAAGATTTAGACTCTTATTATACAACTGTGATAACACTACTTGACTTTTCCAAAACATTCGATTGCGTTAACTATAGCCTTTTCTGTGATAAACTGACGACTTATTTCAATTTTTCTGACACGACTAAAAATCTTATTTATTCGTATTTGACTAATCGCATGCAAGCCGTATCGTGTAAAGGTAAAATGTCTTCGTTTCTTCCTGTCAATATAGGTGTTCCTCAAGGATCTATCCTTGGTCCTTTACTGTTCTCTATGTTTATTAATGATCTGCCATCTGTTTTATCTTACTGCCAGTTTCACATCTACGCTGATGATGTACAATTATATATTAGTTTTGCTATCGGTATGATTGAAGATGTGATAAAAAAAATTAACATTGATTTATGCTCAATATTCGATTGGTCAACTCGCAATGAACTTGTACTTAATCCAGAAAAAACAAAAGCTATTCCAATATGTAAAAATAAACCCCACCTTGTAAATTTTGCACCCCTTTACTTGAACGCCTGCCAAATCGAATATGTCACAAATGCAAGAAACCTAGGTATAACTTTCAACAGTAGGCTAACGTGGGTCACCCATATCGATACTGTTATCTCCAAAATTTATGCTTCACTCCGAGGACTATCTGTTACTAGATCAATTCTGCCTCCTCAAGTTAAATTAAAGCTTGTTAAATCACTGATCATACTAATAGTAACGTATGGGTGTGAGATATTTGCAAATCCTGACTCCAACTCGCTTCGTAAGCTAAAGGTAGCATTCAATGCCATTGCTCGGTTTGTTTTCAACCTCCGAAGATACGATCACGTTTCGTTTCAGGCGCGTCAAATTTTAAATTGCAACTTGGAAGCTTTTTTTTAAATATCGGTGTTGTTTGCTTCTCTTCAAACTAATTTTTAACAAGACTCCAAATTATTTGTTTAATAAGCTTGATTTTTGCTTTTCATATCGTTTTACCTTGTTGCGCTCCCCCAGGTTTACCTGTTTGACATCACGGAGGCAATTTTTGGTTTATGCTGTCAGACTGTGGAATAATCTTCCCAGTCACATGAGGTCTGGAATCGAACATAGAAAGTTTCATCAACTTTGTTTTGAATATTTCTCAAATTTGAACTGAGGTAACTTCTTTGTAATAAAGTAACTTTTTTGTAATTATTGTAATTTCTTCTTCTTGCGACTTTAATTTTTAATTTTGTTTTTAATTGATTGTTATTGAATAAATTATTAATAGTTTGCTACAATTGCTTTAAACATAGTGTTTACATACTTGTATTATCATTAATAAATATTGTATTACATCCTACTATTTATAAGTCAATCTTAATGTACAGCTGTTTTTTTAATCAATAAATATCAAAATATCAAATATCAAAAATATCAAATGAGAGGGAAAAAAACCTTTTTAATGAAGTACCAGCTAACAACCTAGTATTTCTGGTACACAGAAGAAGCGCAAGTCAGATCCGTTCCGTGAATTGGATACAAAAATGTTATAATTTATCGATCACCAAATACAGACACCAAGGAACGAAGAAACCCGTCATTTGTTATTTTTCAAGGCCTTCTGACTAGCATGACATCACTTAATGAGGATCCAACTTTAGAATTCCGAGCTGGCGTCATATCGATGTTACAAAATATTTAAAGAAACCTCTCAATATGCATACAACAACCAAAACAATTTACAAACACCAACTACTATGCAACATAATTATTCGTGGCCAAATTATGAATATTACTTCCAACTGCCTCAACAACGTCAACCACATTTCCAGAACATAACCGTACACCAACCAATTACTAGCCCAGAAAGTGTGATTCCAGCACCAAAAATATTCCTTTGTCTCACAATAGGATGTACCCAGAATCTTCGATTTGAAATCCGTTGCTGTTGACGATACTTGCGATACCAGTATATTACCATAAATGTCTTCCAGTCCATCTTCATGCGTCTTGATGCACATACGATACGAATGCAACTGAAAACCGAGTACGGTGTAGGGTGTACCGTACACCGGTAAAATTACCGCACCGTCTGAACACTCCAACCGAAAGACACTGAATCGAGAAAATATCCGATTCGGTGAAAATATCGAATCTATGAACGGGCTCTAATATGTACATTTATTGAAAACAATTTAAAAAATAGAATAAATATAAAAATGCTGAAACAATAATAAAGTCGTCAATAAGGGATATCTTTGTAAAATTTGTTTATGCTTTTTCGTATAACTTCTGTTGTGTTATTTTACCAAACAGTGACTTCTTATTTCTTTTGATTTACGGAATTTTCAAATTCTTTTAAAATTCAGTACACTTTTGTTGTGGCTTCCTGTTAAAAAAATGTTTGGCAGGAGTATCATCCAATATGCAAATAGTAATTTTTTAAAAATGCAACAAATTGTTTGCTTAGACGATTTCAAAGGATTGCAAGAAGTTAGCTAATTTTTTTCTTTTTATTTCTGTCACTTTTAGCAAACAAAATTGGGGTTAATATGGTTAATAAAAAATTGGTTACAATTTTTTGCGTAAGATCTGCTACTAATGCATGATCTGTCGAACTCTAGAAAAAAGCAATTTAATTGATGCTATAAAATAAAATTTGTTAAAAAAAAATTAAACGTTAGTAGCAACACACCATAGTTGTGCAGTTCTTCAGCAATATTTCAATAATTTTTAGTAAAATGTAATCTTTTGACATTATATTATAAACTAATATGGCTTCAAATTGGCTGCGTTCAATCTCGTGCTAGATAGGGTATTAAGATCGCTGTCAGAAAAATATAAACAACTTTCAGCTGATCACAAAGAGCAGAGAAACATTTAAGCTTCGAAGTCAAAATGTTTGTAAGATAAAACATTTAATGGATAATTCAACTGATTCATCCTACGATGATGAATTGATAGGTGCGTAACAATTTAATAAGTAAGAGATAACCTTAATTTGAAATTTATGTTAAATTTCGTCTTAGCTCATTTGGAATTCTATACGATTAATAATTTACTTGCAAAATTTCCGTTTATCAGAAAACTATCCTAGCAGGAACGAGAACTATTTTGAAGTGACAATACCTAGATATAGTTTGGAAGAATTTCAATCTCATTTCGAAGTGCAGCAAAATAAAAGAACTTCTAACTTGGAGAAAAAAATGTTGTTTTTTGTTTGGATCTTGAGTAAGTAAGAAAGTTTCTTTTCAGCTGGAGACAGGTTTGATTTAGCTAAGAGTTCTGCTCATTTTGCATTCAGCGAAATTCTACAAGTGGTATGTTCATTACTCGGTGAGTATAGTAATGGTCAACTGTTCAACATTACAAAAATATTTCTCAAGTAAAATCCCATCATCAATATCAATTAATCAAATTGTTAAGTCTGAAAATATTGTTTTCCAAAATAGGCATTCCGGGAAACATCTGGAGGCTATAGGTATTCCAGGAGTTGTTGGTGCATTTTACGGTTGCCATATACAAATAAAACAACCTTTACGAAATCCTATTGATTATTATAACCAAAAAAAATACTCACTCCATCATTTTGCAAGGTAAGGTTCTATCAATTTGCTTCCCTATCCGCTTGTCAATAGCCTAACATAGGGAAGTAGCGCTAAAAAAAATGAAGAACATGAATTTTCCAGTCCTCATCTATCTCTGGAATTTTTAAAAAAGGGGGACCCTATTTTACCTGAAAACTATAGAGGCATCTCTGTGCTTAGTTCTCCAAGGAAATTATTCACCCAGATCCTCTATTCCAGGCTTGTAAGATGGGTCGAACAAAACAACGTTATTCTGGCCAGTAAACACCGGAAGGAAGGTATGTTGAGATCTCTGCTGACTTAAATCAATTAACTCAGCTTTTCGATGAGCCAACTCGAATCCCTGACGTTGCAGGTCAATCCGCCAACACCCTAGACTTGTTTCTTACCTCTGACCCCCTAAAAAATACACAATCAGTGTATTACCGCCTCTAGGTACATCAGACCATAGTATCGTATCTGCAAAATTCTCATGTCTAAAAAACTCAGTTAAAGAAAAAACTCCTATGAGAGCCGTTTGGCAATATGAGAAAGCCAACTGGGACGGTCTCAATGAATTCTTCACGAACTTTAACTGGTCATTATGCTTCCTTGATAGTGAAACTTTTCATCTTTCCTGCTCCACAGGTCTCTTTCCGAGCGGATTTAAAATAGCATTTGTCCAGCCTGTCCCTAAAAAAAGCGGATCTTCCTCTCCCTCTAACTATCGTCCGATAGCACTCACGTCCCTTCTTTGGAAGGTCATGGAAACGCTGATTAATTCTCAGCTCAAGAAATATCTCGAAGAACGGAAGCTTCTTAATGACCGACAGTATGGTTTTAGTTGCAATAGGTCCGCTGGTGATCTCATAGTTCATCTGACCGAACAGTGGAACAAATCCTTACATCGTTTTGGAGAAAGTAAGATTATTGCACTACATACTTCAAAAGCATTTGATAGAGTTTGGCACCAAGCTCTATTATAGAAAAAGTTGTACTAGATGGTTACAAGTCTGAAATTCATAAAATAAATGCTGGTGTTCCTCAGGGCTCCGTTTTTTCTCCGACACTCTTTCTTATATTCATAAATGATCTTATGTCTGCCACTTCTAATCCATTAATCTGTTTCGCCGACAACAGTACCCTCAGCTTTTCATACTCGTTTATAGATTCACATCCTTGTCCTTTGGATGTGGAACTTCAACGGCAGCGTATGATAACCTCATTAAATTCTGATCCTGACAGCATTGTACAATGGGGAACCGTGTAGTATTTAATGCTTCGAAAACTCAATGGTGTCTCCTTTCGTTAAAGCGTAACACACCAACGATGCCACTATCTATGAGCGGCACTTGCATCCAAGAAACTAATCAACTGTCAGTACTTGGTATGTGTATCACAGATCACCTTTTATGGAACGATCATATATTTGATATTGCTAAAAATGCTTCCAGGTGCTTAGGATTTCTCCGACGGTGCAAGAAGTTTTTCACCCCTTCTGATCTGGCTGTAATTTACAAAGCCTTCATCCATCCAAAACTTGAATATAATTCGCATATCTGGGCACGTACCCCTAAAACAAGTTTAAATCTTTTGGATAAAAAACAAAAAAGTGCTTTAAAAATGAAAGGCGATAGAACTATAATCGAAACATTTACATCGCTAGAACACCGCCGCAATGTTTCATGCCTTTCGTTGTTTTATCGATATTTTTACAAACAATGTTCTGTTGAACTAGCCAGTTGCATTCCACCCCTTAAACGATTCAGCCGTAATACTCGCATTTCCAGATGAATGCTCATCAGTTTACCCTTGAGCTCAATTTCGGGCGTACTGTCAAGTATAGAGATTCTTTCTTAAATCGCACATCGAGAATGTGGAATGCTTTGGCCAACTCTGTTTTTCCCTCCCATTTTGAATGTTCAGAACTTTAAGACCAATGTGCACCGGTACTTACTTACTTACTTAAGGTGGCGCTACAGTCCGGGGCGGACCTGGGCCTCAACCAACAAGCGTCTCCAGCCAGCTCGGTTCCTAGCTAGCTGTCTCCAGTTTCGCACGCCAAGTTGGTTGAGGTCCTCTCCCACCTGGGTGCGCCACCTGAGTAGCGGTCTTCCTCTACTGCGCCGTCCCTCGGGATTGGATTCGAAGACCTTCCGGGCTGGAGCGTTGATGTCCATCCGCTCTACATGACCTAGCCATCTAAGCCGTTGGACTTTGATTCTGCTAACTAGGTCAGTGTCGCTGTACAGCCCGTACAGCTCGTCGTTATATCTTCTTCTCCATTCTCCATCTATGCGTACGGGACCAAAAATCACCCGAAGAATTTTTCTCTCGAAGCATCCTAAGACGCTCTCATCTTTCTTTGACAGGGTCCAGGCCTCAGCGCCATAAATGAGAACCGGGATGATGAGTGTCTTATAGATGGTGATTTTACATGCTCGAGAGAGGACTTTACTTCTCAATTGCCTTTTAAGTCCAAAGAAGCAGCGATTTGCAAGAGTTATTCTTCGTTTGATTTCAGCGCTGGTGTCGTTGTCTGCATTAATAGCGGTGCCTAGGTAGACAAAGTCCTTAACTACCTCAAAGTTATAGCTGTCTATGGTGACGTTTTGTCCAAGACGTCGTCGTTCAGTGTCCTTTTTTGATGACAGCATATACTTGGTCTTGCCCTCATTGACCACTTAACCCATCTTCTTCGCTTCCCTCGCAACGCTCAAAAACGCTCCACTGACATCACGCTGGGATCTACCAATTATGTCAATATCATCTGCGTATCCGAGTAATTGGATGGACCTTTGGAAGATTGTGCCTCTAGTGTTGACGGTTGAGTTTTGCACAATTCTTTCCAGAACGATGTTGAAGAAGTCGCATGACAATGCATCGCCTTGTCTAAAACCTTTTTTGACATCAAATGCATCGGTAAGATCTTTTCCGACCTTGATAGAGCAGCGTGCATTCTCCATCGTCATTCTGCACAAACGGATAAGTTTGACAGGGATGCCAAAACTAGACATTGCTCGGTAGAGCTCTTCCCTATAGATGCTGTCATACGCGGCTTTGAAATCGATAAAGAGATGGTGGGTATCGATTTGAAGCTCCTGGGTTTTTTCGAAGATCTGCCGTAGTGTGAATATTTGGTCGATAGTGGACTTTCCTGGTCTGAAGCCACACTGATAAGGACCAATCAGGTTGTTGACGTGCACCAGTATCTCCTTTTAAATCCTTCCCTTTTTTCCTAATGCTCGAACTGTGTTTAAATATAAACATATAAAGGGTACTAATAACCCCTTGAGTGCCTGTAAATTATAAAAAAAAACAACAAAAAAATAAGTTGGTTTCAGGCGGGCTTAGAGCTAATCTTCCGACAATCGAATAAATTTTCACTCCCACGAGTGTTGCTAGGCGTTACTTAGAAAAAAAAATAAATCTTTACTCTTTTTTCGTTGACTTTAAATCAGCATTTGACACCATCGACAAAATTTATCCGAATCTATGAGCAGCTTCTCTCAAATATGACAGCTGTAGTTTCAAATGGTAGTAGCTAATCGAAACCGTTTAATTGTAATACATGTGTGCCTCAAGGCTGCATTTTAAGCCCGCTTATCTTTTCACTATTTATAAATGATATTGAAGACTATATCCCTGGTGGTGTTACTTCTGTTGATTTGTCTATTAAAGTTTTGCTCTACGCCGATGACTTGGTGATCTTAACTGATAATGCAGTCACACTTCAGCTTCAAATAAACAAATTAAAACAATTTTGTGATCTATGGGATCTCCAAATAAACACCTCTAAGTCGGAGATTATGGTCTTTGGGTCCCAACTTCGTAGTATTTGAACCGACCGCAAGTGGACCCTCAATTTTTCCAACTTAAAAGTAGTGAAAGAATAACCTGAATTTTGGTGTTCACATAAAAAATAGGGTGAGAGTTGCAAAAACTGCAATAAATTGTATGTTGTCAAACTTTTTTAATAACAAACTTGTTGATCCTACGTCTAAGTTCAAAGTTTTCGAAACAACTATCAAAAGCTGTTTGTGTTATGGCAACCAAGTCTATGGGTACAAGCAAATAGAAGATATCGAAGCTGTCCAAAGATTTTTTTTCAAGCGTATCTTTAGACTTCCAACTAACACGCCCAACTATGCTATGCATATTGAATCGGGACTTGCTCCAATATTTATTATGAATTTAAAAGCAAACGCTGATTATATACTGAGGGTAAAGCAAAGGTCGGCCAACAATTTGCAAAAGAGGGTCCTATCAGTGTGTTTTAGATGCCGGTATATGTACACCATTTAAAGATTGGTACGAGTATGATTTGGCCTCGGCACACAACTTTCCTCTGTTTCTATCTGTTGATAGTTTAGATACGTGGGGAAGCTCTTAGACTGTATATCTACCATTGATGATCACTTACTCCAAAGCTATCTAGATAGGGCGAAAGAGTCTGTGTCGAGATCAATTTACAGTTAACTTAACCTCAGACTCGGGTCTTCTAATTACTTTAGAGATAAATTTACTGGAAATGGAAACAAGCATCATATTTAAAGCACGCACGGAGATGTTAGAGCTTAATCACAGATCGCACAGAACTGGTAACAACCCAAACTGCACTTTGTTCAACCTTAATCAAGTTGAAAACATTTTCCACTTTGTTGCATTGTGCCCAATCTTGCAGGAAATTCGTCGGCTTTATTTTAACAAGAGTTTTCTGTGACTTGAAGAATGTCTAGGTTTTCTGAATGGAGATAACGGTTGGCGTCTACTCATTTAATTTTTATTAGATGCAGATACTTACATAGCCCAGAAATTCTTGGAAACCTTTGGATTCCTTTTTTGACATCTCATCTGTTTTTGATGAGCAGAGATTGAACGCAGAAATTGAATCGTCTCGATGTATGTACGTATCTTATTTTGTAAACACAAAATTCTTTCAACTGTCAACATTTTTTAAGGCAAGCTACAAATCCATCACGATTTGTATTTTGAAGTTCCATTATCCATTATCCAAATCCATCTAGTCTTAGAAAGGCTTCTAAAATACTATAGGGTGTGTTCAAAGCATGAAATCAGTTTAAGATGAAAGTGTTCTTATCCTTATCTGCGAACAGTCTTAGCTCCAATTTATTCATGTCTTCAGCGCAACATAATCCTCATAATCATTTCTTTTAAGACCAGATTCCCATTCATTTATGTTTTGAAAACATTGTTTCTTCATCTTATTCAACAATCTTAATGTTATTCGAAATTTTCTTTTCCCTTCTAATTATAATAATCACCACGAAGTAAATTAAAACATATATTTCTCCACTAAAGCCGACAACAAGTCCAAAATCCCAGGAATCACCACATCAGTAGCACGCAAATTGTTACAAATGAACATTTGAACAATCCAAGAACTGCAAATCCGCCACAATAAGCTCTTCTCTTTCGAAATGCTGCCCGTATCTTATGTCTTCTCTCTTTATTCTATGCTGCCTATGAAATGGACTTCTTTGGCCGGGAATGGGACTCGCGTCGCGGCTTATCCCACATTCAATGCCAATCCCCATCAAGCACACGTAGTTCGTGCGCTTCTTGCCCTTATCATGCAATAAGATTAAGCGATGTTGATTCCTCTTCCGATCCTATCGCGGGTACTCTGTTGCCTTCCGAAAAAATAAATAAAAAGCTATACCTTACCTACACCCAGTAGTCGATTCTTAAACTGCGATTATTACCACGCTGCGCTGCGGTCTTCGCCAAGCTAGCTGGTTAGATAAGGCGACGAACGGCAACGCCGCTCCCGATTCAGAGTCCTATTCAAGCTGAGAATCGACCATAATACGCCATTTGAGAATCTTGAAGACGCATTTCCTAAGAATCGTGGATATTTATGCCCCACGATAGGTATTCCACGAGAACCAGAAGAAGAAAAAACCCAGAAGCCAGGAAGCCCAAATCGCACTATCTATGACCACACACTATCGTCCAAAGAATATGTGCAGATCAGTACGGGCGGAATTTACGATCTATCTGGAATCTAATTCGGGATTCTTCTTCTTCGTTTTGTTGTTGTTCGTTAACAACCATTACCAAGTCCTCGTGGGTCCTAGACATTCTCCCCGAGGGAAAAGAGGAACGGGAAGCGGCTGAGAATACACAAAAAGAAATACAGATTATTGAAATTAATTTTCCGCTAAGTATGTGAATTAGACTGTGGGCGGAGAGCCTCAAGCCTCAAGCATGGAACCTAAAGCCTCAAGCCTCCACCGATCCGGTATCGTGCAGGTATCTTGGATCGGTTTGTTTATTGTATTGGCATGGAGGTACTTTATCGCTGCGAAGGGTCAAAATGAATAATTCCAAGATATAGGAGGTGATTTTATAATTAAATTCAATAAATATCCTACAGCGTATATATTTAAACTTCGCTCGAGCGAATAGCTTTGAGCTCTAAGCTGAGAACAAGAAGACAAGCAACCGAAACTGCACTATCGTGTTACTGAGATATATGTTGGAGGAAGTTTTGAGCGAAGCGCCATGACTTCTGTGTGTTTTTTAAGTGAGAGGCGTAAATTCCGAACGCTTGGTTTTTTCTTAAAATACTTTTGTGCGCGTTGGCATTAATCTGAGATAAAATTCTTCGTGCGTATCCTCTTGCATCCTCGCTGCTTCGGTTAAGGCTGTTACCGCTGCAAGCTCATACATCCGAGATCCTACCAATGCCATGCTTCTCTTTTGGCCATAGTTACAGCCAGCCAAACAGCCAGCCAGAAGAGTGTGTGCCTTATCTGATTGGGATTTCTGTCATTTGTAAGGTTTTATGTCGGTTGGCATGTTTTCAAAGCATTTGGTGGAAGTTGGTAGTCTTTTTCGAATCGAATAGCTATAGCGCACGCGGATAAATGTTGAACATTTATTTCATGCGATATGCCTTTACGGTAAAATGTCCATAAATAATTAATTAACTATTTATGTATCTTTCTATTGGAAACACTCAAATTAAATAAGAAGCTCTTCTCAGTGATGTTCTATAAGCTATCTTTGATAACACATCAGTGAACAGGCAACGAAACCTAAGTGTGTATGGAACTTGTAAGACTGATCGCGCGAGGGTATATTTGTTTGCAGGAGGAAAAGACTAGGTTAACACCTACTTACCTTCGTTTAAATAAGTTTTAGATATTTATAAGCAATAAAAAGTAGGATAAGATCTAGGATAAATGTCTGTAGACTAAATTGAGAAATCGATAAGGGGTTAGGTATGCGTTGCATATGCTTGAACAGGCCTTAGAGTTAATCTTATTTTTAAAATCATATGAAGAAAGTTGATTTTCTGATTTAAATGATTCGATATTGGGCGATAAAGTGAACAGCAATTTTTAAGCTAGTTTTACATCTGATAAACATCCCATTACGAATATGTAACAAGAACAAGACTACGCTTTAGATTGAATTGTTCAAAAGAGGAACATTTTGAGGTTATGGAGATAATCGTAGTCGGGATATTGATGGAGGCTCCACAATCAGATTCAAATTGATTTATGAAATATCCCCAGAATTGGATAACTGACTGAATCTAGATAATATTGGATCTTAATATTAACATATTTAAAATATACAAAAATTAGGTAGGTATCGCAGCAGTTCATAGATAACCAGGGCCTAGTGACCTACAACCATTTCTGTGTTGGGGATGAAGATTGGCGGCGTTCGATCTCAGACAGATAGGGTATCGGGATACTTTTTTGTTATTAAAAAAGGAATCCAAAGATATCCAAGAATTTCTGAAGTATGTAGGTATCTGACAGAACAGCTGATTGAAACTTGAAAATTGATTTAACTTTTTTGTATTTGTTGGTAAACATTTTTGGTAAACAAAGAGATACAAAATTTTAGTCGAAGTTGTATTAGAGGATGTTCTGTACATAATAAACGATGAAGAAGCTATTTGCCTCCGAATCCAAATTGACTTATATTATTCTCGTTTTTTGGATGACCAATTTGCGATGTCATTGGACAAACTTTGAAATGATGGCTGAAATTTACCTCAACAAGGCACAAATTATTGACACCGAAAAAATAAGTTCCCTTGTGCCATCCTCTGGGGTCTATCCGAGTTTGCCCTCGACTTCATCTTCGGTTAGAGCCCTAGTCTATATTTAAGAAAAAGAAGCAGTGGAATGTCTGATTTCGAAAAAAAATCTCAGAAAGCTTAAAAAAATAGAAATATAAGCAATAAAGCTGACAGTAAGTCTTTCTTTAAATTCGCAATACCAGAAGACCGAGAGAAAAAAGTGCCTGATTTTTTTCATCGCTTTCTGATATATCAAGCACAACATCATTCATATCTTCCGGACTATGCCTTTGTAAATGGTTATACAAAATACAACACGACGCAATTATTTTATTTGCTATCAATGGTTCTGCAACGTCTAAATATTTTAGACGGAGAAATCGTGCTTTCAATAAACCAAATGTGCTTTCAATGGTTACTCGAGCACTACTGAGGCGAGTATTGAAATGGACTTGTCTCTATGACAGGGTTTCGTAAAGGTTGTTTTATTTGTATGGCAACCGTCAATTGCACCAAAAACTCCTGGAATACCTATAGTGTCCAGATATTTCTCGGAATGCCTATTTTGGGAAACAATATTTTCAGACTTAATGTAATGTTGAACAGTTGGCCATTTAATATACTCACCGAAAAATGAACATACCACTTGGAGGATTTCGCTCCATGCAAAATGAGCAGAACCCTTAGCTAAATTGAACCTGTCTCCAGCTGATAAGAAACTTTCTTACTTACTTACTCAAGATCCAAACAAAAAACAACAGTTTTTTCTCCAAGTTAGAAGTTCTTTTATTTTGCTGCACTTTGTCATCGTTAATAAGCAATTTATTATAGATATAAAGGCAAGTTTGTTCACATTTTATTGGCTTTTCTAGTTGATGGTGCCCCTTGAATGGTTTTTAAAGAAGCATTAGATATCCAAACGGATATATCATATCATGCAACAAAAGTTCTTGCGTTGCTAAACTTTTTGTGCTGTGAACAAACCAACTCAAAACCTTACCGCAAAGCAACGTCTGCTCATTCGGAAATGAGATCGAAATTCCTCCAAACTTACTTTAAGCTCTTGGGTCAGTTAGATCTTGTACGGTTGTAGACCCAGGCCCCGACGCAAAATTCACCAATTTGAAGTGTGCGAAAGGCCGAGTTCTTGTACATGGTAAGAAATAAACTGCTTTCACGGACTGCGGTGACGTTCTCGGCCCATCTTGAACGTATGGGTGTTGATTGTTTACTGAACCGTCTCAAATTTGGCCACCAAACGTTGAAGATTCGACTGAGAAAGGCCATCAAGTCTACCGTAAAATAGGCGCAATGCATTTCCGTTAACGAACACTCATTTTGGTAATAAAGTTTTATCATATCAACGTGCTGTTCAATCGTGTAACTTGCCATGATGATTAAGCATAAACAATTTAATAATAAGCAAAAGATTGAACCGATGTCACCAAAACGAAATGGCCGCCAGGGGTTACCAAAATGTACCCACGCCATTTAAAAAAAACCCTTTAGATCCTTGAGGAACTCCATTTAATATATATTTTTGACAAGTGATCTACAATGTTCATTTAAAAACAATAATTGTTTTTGGAAAATCTTTTATGTTTTGATACTAGGAGCAATTGTTTAACGTTATGAAAAGCCTTAGAGATTAAGTCCAACAATGTTACAAAACTACTTTTTACTTGTATCAACGCAGATATGTGCTTAGGCCTTGATTGAACCAGACGGTTTTCTACATTATGAAAATATTTGTTTTCTAGAAACCGTACAGTTGAAAATGAAGAAGTTTTTCCATTACTTTTGAGAACGGGAATAAATTTCGCCCACTTGCATATCAAAGGATAAAATTATGTCAAAATGACTGAGTTGAAAACGGGTAGAATATGTGGGAGAATAATTTTGTCAAGAGTAGATGGATATTATCTAAGCTAGCCGATTTAGATTTTATACTTAAGATATCTTTTACAACATCGGTTTGTTCTTCTAAATGAAAACTGAAAAAAAGAGTTTATACCTAAATAAAAAAGAGGCTGGGATGCGACCCACACTGATAACTTCCCATCCCGTCTGTCGATTTGTCTTGCTTAAAAGTTTGTCTATATGTACTCGTATCAATTTTTACCAAATTTGCGTACTATTTTTTGTAGATTTTATTTTTTATGAAAAAACGGACTGTTGGATTTTTATATAAAAATTACTGAATATCGAAAACAATATTTTCTGTGAAATAAAATAAGTTTCAAGCCAATATTTTTAAGTTTTGAAAAGCTATTTGAGTCGAAAGTAAATTTTTACCAACTTTTATACATTTTTTTTTAGGTTTTTATTTTTTGTAAAAAAACTGTCAATTCGATTTTTTTCAAACTTTAACTGAATGTTGACAGCAAGATTTTTTGAAAGATAAAAGTAAATTAAAGCCAATATCTCAATGTTTTGAAAAGATATTTGAGTCGAAAATCAATTTTTACCAACTTTTATACATTTTTTTTTAGGTTTTTATTTTTTGTACAAAAACTGTCAATTCGATTTTTCTCAAAATTTGTCCTAATGTTGAAAACAATATTTCTTATAAGAAAAAATTAGTTAGAAGCTATTATCTCAAGGTTTTTAAAAGATATTTGAGTCGAAAATCATTTTTTACCAACTTTTGTTAATTTTTTTTTTCGATTTTTAATTTTTTGTAAGAAAACTGTCAATTCGATTTTTTTCAAACTTTAACTGAATGTTGACAACAATATTTTTTGAAAGATAAAATTAGTTTGAAGCCAATATTTTTAATTTTTGTAAAGATATTTGAGTAGAAAGTAATTTTTACCAACTTTAAGTAATGTTTTTATTTTTTGTAAGAAAACTGTCAATTCGATTTTTCTCAAAATTTGATTAGATGTCAAGAACTTTATTCTTCGTTGAGCAAATTTATTTTATAGATAAAATCATTTTTATTGGTAAGATATTCGATGGGACAAACATTTTTTTTAGTTTTTTTGATCTATAAAAAAACCTTTAGTTGTTTTTTTTCCGAAAAAATAATTGTTTGGTATCACGTTAGAAGATGAAACCTTGAAACGTCAAAAATTTCAAAATGTTCAATTCGACAATTGACACACCAGCCAAAATATACATAACTATAACCGAACGAATAACTATCCGCATATTCTTCTTCTTCACAAAGATCTGCACGGAAAAAATCGCATCATAGTTTTGTATACATAATACAAACCATTTTGCATATGTGTACAAAGATCGCACACAAGCAGAAGTAGACTTAGTAAGGGTGTCCCAAAATTAACGCAAGATTTGAATTAAATAGAAAACGCCGTTTTAAGTCTTTTGATAGTTATATTTTTATTGACTCGTAAAGTACATAGGGTAGGGTTACGTATGGAATAACACATCGGACAAATGGCCTCCACGGCTTTGCATGCACATGCGCACTCTTTTGTTGAAATTTTCCCTGACCATTCTGCATAAATGTGGCTTAATTTCGTTGATGCAGCGTTGAATCTCCTCTTTTAATGCACGGATGGTTGTGGGCTTGTTGAAACAGACTTGTGATTTCAAATAACCCCATAAAAAGAAGTCTAATGGTGTTAAATCGCACGATCTAGGAGGCCAATTTTGATCACCGAAACGAGAGAGTACACGACCTGGAAATGTCTCATGCAGTAATAGAATTGTTTCAGAGGCTGTATGACATGTGGCACCGTCTTGTTGAAACCACATATTGGACACATCAATATCATCCAATTTTGGCAGAAAGAACTGTGTAATCATGTCGCGATATCGAGCACCAGTAACAGTCACTGCTTGACCAGCATCATTTTCAAAATAATATGGCCCAATTATGCCTCCATCCCAAAATCCACACCATACAGTCAGTCGTTGTGGATGCATTTGTTTTTCGACAATCACATGTGGGCTCTCCGAACCCCAAATGCGGCAATTTTGGCGATTGACAAAGCCATCAAGATGAAAATGTGCTTCATCGCTTCGGATGATTTTGCTCGAAAAATCAGGGTCCATTTGTTGATGTTCAATAATCCATTCAACGAACTCTCTTCTCTGTCCATGGTCATTAGGCTTCAATTGTTTTGTTAATTGAATTTTGTAAGCATGAAGACACAGATCTTTGGTGAGTATACGCTGTAGAGAGGTTCTTGAAATTTGCAATTCTTGTGGCTCCTGGATTGTCAGCAACACTCTCACGCACTGCTTCGACATTCACATTTGAAGGGCTTGTTTTTGGACGACCAGTGTGTTTGGCGTCTCCAACGGATCCAGTCTCCATGAATTTTTCAATTAATCTCTTCACAGTTGACGAAGTTAAAAAATTATTCCGACCATATTTTGTATGAAATTTTCGAACTGCAACCGCCAAGCTTTCACTATTTTTGAAATATTCTTTAATAATGAAGACACGTTGTTCTATCGTGTAGCGCTCCATTTTTAATAACCCTATACTGTTAGCTGTCAAATTGCTTTTTTTCAGAGTTGCCAACACTTCACTGCACAAATGGCGGCAAATTCAAATCTTGCGTTAATTTTGGGACACCCTTTAAATGTAAAAACAAAACCAAAATCGATACGAGATCCTTAACAGCTGATGCAAGCATACACAAATCTCAGTTATCCCCTTATTAGACACAATATTGAGACATTTTTGTTTACTTTGCTGTTTTTGATTTAAAGAAAAAAACAAACACAAATTAATCGACCTTCATATGGAAGCTTTGTTTATGAAAACATATATAAGGAATAAGGGTAGACTGAAATATTTAGAATGAATTTCAAATTTGAGATAAGGTGGTTTTCCGATAGTCTGCAAGATGCATTATATCGCTCAAACAAATAACTTATTCTAAATGAAACTTTTTCAATTTTGGCAAGTAAGTGGAGATCTTCCGTAGAATAGTGCCATGGTAGATTTAACATCATTTTTAGTATTTTATTTTGGGTTCTTTCTAAACCCCAAACAGGTGACCCATATAGCATGATACTTTAAAAGAAAACCTTAAAAATGATGAGCTTATTTTCAACACTGAGTTTAGATTTCCTGTTAATAAACGGATATAGAATTTTTATAGCTAAGTTCACCTTATTGATTGCTTCTTGTATATGAACTCCAAAAGTAAGTGTTTTGTCTAGGCGTACTTCTAAATATTTAGTACTCGATTTCCATTCTGTTGGAATACCATTAATTTGAAGCACATTGGTGGGTAAAAAATAAGCTTTTCTTTTTCTAGTGAAAAAGCCGGCTTGAGTTTTCTCAGCATTTATTTTAATCTTCCAATCATTAAAGTACGTTTGCGCAATATTCAGCGCAGATTGCAAGTTGGTTTCGATGTTAAAACCAACTGAATCTGATGAATACAAATACGTATCGTCTGCAAAAATAGCTTATTTACAGTTTGTTAACGTCGGGAAATCATAGGTAAATATGGTATACAAAACAGGACCAAGAACTGTACCTTGTGGTACACCTGCAAGGATTTCATATAGATCAGAGTAGGAACTGTTTACTAAAAATTTCAAAAAATCTTTCAGTTAAAAAGAAATTTATCATTTTTATAATGACAATTGGAAAAACCAGAACTAAGAGTTTGTGGAGAAGGCCTTTATGGCACACAGTGTCAAAAGCCTTCTCTACATCTAATAAGACCAGACCAGTGCTTTTCCCTACTGCAAAATTACTTTTTATGTCATTCGTTATTCGATGCACTTGATGCACTGTGCTATGACAACTTCTAAAACCAAATTGTTCCGCTGGAAGGATATTATGCTCGTTCAAATGCAGAACTATTTTATTTTTTATGAGTTTCTCAAAACCCTTACTCAGAGAACTGAGTAAACTAATGGTTCTATAGCTAGAACTTATAGAAGGATTTTTTCCAGGTTTTTGAATGGGAATTATATTTGTTATTTTCCGTTGCTTTGGAAAATAACCTATTTAAAAGCAAGCAGTAAAAATGGCTTGTAAAAATCTGAGGAGTGTGAGTCTAAAAACGAATATAAAAACCTAAGAGTACTATCGTCAGTGAAAGAATGCATTGGATTAGAAATTGTAAAACGGAGATCATTAATTATAATAAAATAAATAGTGCCGGATACAAAACAGACCCCTGAGGCGCACCATTTATTTTGTGGTTTTCAGACATGAACCCGTCCAATACTAATTGTATTAAACTATTCTTAGGGTAATTACTAATCCAAAAATGGAGAGATTCATGAAAACCGAAGGCACGCATTTTCGATAAGAAAACCTGATGCCAAACCCCATTAAATGTTTTTGAAATATCAAATGCAATAATCTTACTTTCTCAAAAGTGATAAAAAGATTTGATCCAATCTTCGGTGAGATGAACCATGAGAGCACCAGTAGACCTATTTTTGCAAAATCCGTACTGCCAGTTATTATAAATCTTTTGATCTTGGAGATATTGATAATTAATCATTGTTTCCAGGGCTTTACAAAGAAGGTAAATAAATGTAATCGATCTATAATTAGATTGGGAAAACGGTTTCGCTTTTTTTTGGGTATTGACAAGACAAAATACTCGAAACGAAACCTGAGAAGTAGGGCAGATAAAAAAGCTTAAGCAATGGTTTTGCTAGCGTTGAAAAACAACTCCTCAGAACAATAGTGGAGATACCATCCAATCTCTTAGTACTCTTGCCACAGTACGAGTGTGAAAAAAAGTTCGTTCTTAGAATCATTAACACCCTCAAGTACAGGTAGAGCTAACAAAAGAAGTTTCATTGACAACTATTGTAGGAACCGAGAAAGAGTAAAAATGTCTCATGATTTTCACGAATGACCAAACATTTTTACTGCCATTGGGACATTGCAGCATTTTGAAGTATGCTAATTGCCGGCCTTCCTGGCTTGCTTCAACTTTTTGGCGCCTTTTCCTCAGAAATGGTGACCTTATTGTAACGAAAGTTACTTTTTTGGCACTAATAAGTTATTAATAGCTCACATCGAACTATGCATTTGGCTTTTAGCCATGTTCAGGATAAAAGTTCTCAATCCCAGGAAAATGAACACATCTTGAAATTATGAATGAGGTGATGAAATAGTTAAGTGAAGCCGGGTTAAAAGTTAGTAGGGAAAAATGCAACTATTCCATCACTTAAATTTTTAGGGTATATCGAAATGAAATGGATTCAGAAAAAGTGGAAAGCATGGTTAGGATTCCAGCACCGAGGAATGTTAAAGAGTTTACCAGTTTTAAAAAGACAGTTTGATGGTACCGTCGTTTTGTACCAAATTTCACTGAATTGGTTAGACCGTTATCGGATTTATTAAAAAAGAATAGACAGTTCACTTAGACTCAGGAATGCAAGGATAGCACCTATCCTTTCTTGCCACGATATTAAACGACCTTTTGTCGTTCAAACAGACGCGTAAGATTTCGGTTTCGGTGCCTTTCTTACACAGAACTTTGATGAGGGAGAAAAGGTTGTTAGTTCCCTTAGCAGGGCTTTAAACGAAAGGAATCACTCTGCGACGGAGAAAGAATGTTTAGCTGTATTGTGGGCCACTGAGAAGTTGGGGCCGTATATCGAAGGTGTTCGGTGCACGGTTGTAACCGATCACTATTCACTGGTAAGGCTAAGCAATCTTAAGAATCCACAATATGGTTTAGCTCGTTGGGCAATCAGGCTCCAACAATTTGATTCCGAGATCATTCATCGCAAGGGAAAGGAGCATGTAGTTCCAGTCATGCTCTCACGGGGAGTGCCGCAGCTGTGTGGTATCACCAACGTACCATACTACAATAGAGCAAGTTTCTAGGACGTGTTAGCTTGAAAATGGCTATTTCTAGTGACCCTTGATTTGTAGTTATTTTGCCAGCTCAAGAACATTGACGACCTGAAATAGCTGCTATAATTTCCGAAAGACAAAGAATGGTAAAGCATTCCACATTCGCAAAGTACGGCTAATGAACGAATCTCTATGCTTTACAGTACGGCTGCGTTTCTCAAAGCCCTGATTGAATTATCTGAAGAAAATGCAACTGGCTATTTCACTACAGAAATCATTTTTTCAAACGATAAAAAAGGGTTTAATAATAAACTTAACATGTTTTGGACTCATTAAACTACTCGATACAATATAAGTTCGAAAATAGAGATTAGTAATAAAATAGAGTTGTGAATCGCTAGTCCCTGGGTTTCTACGAACTGTTGTGCCATATGATTTATTTGTTAAAAACCGGAACGACAATTCAAAATAATATTTCGGAATTTTTCTCAGAATACTTTAAGTAAATTCTTTCGAATTCACATTTGGTAACTTTAAGTAATCTGCGTGTTTCCCCCATCGAGATGAATTTAGATTTAAAAATAAGTTACAAAATTTGTAGAAGAATCCATTATGAAACCCAAAATCGACTCCTTCTTCCTCACCTTGTTAATACTAAAGCTTGAATTTCTTCTAAAATTTTTTATTACAGTGAAAACAATACAAAATAAGGAGACAATTTTAATTTGTTTATAATAATTTTATTAAACTAATACATCAGTCAAAAAAAGAACTGGAAACTATTACTTTTCAAATAACCATTTGGTCGAACCACAACTCGGCTTTCTTCAGACATTAGCTCTCTGTCAATTTTCTTGCCAATGCAATACGTGCAATATCAAAACCTCCCTCAAAGGGAAGGCCGTTTGATGGCTTTGATAAAATAGCAATCATTGCAATTAGAACAACAAAAATATATTTTAATGCGAACATTTTAGCTTTTTCTCAAATGGAAACTTCTTTCAATTGTAATGTAAGGAACTTATGACTTTCTCTGAACTTTCTCACGCTTTTATATTTTGAGCTAACGAGTTCCGAATAATTAAAAATTTGTATGAATGTTTTTAAATAAAAAACAAAATTATAAATTTTATTGACTCAAATAAAAATGCTAAATATTGTGACCTAGTTAAGTTTCATAAATTTTAACAACGAAATTTATAATTTCTGCAGTGCAAAGTTTGTTTAACAAATCCTCAACAGTTTTTTTTTAACATTATATTTTTTAAACCATCGAGTCCTGGACTCTTGGAATTTTTAAGGCTACCAAGTACAGTTCTCACATCCTGTACTGTAATTGTATCATCGCTAAATTGAAATTGTTGAGCAATTTCGGTAGAACTACTGCTAGAAACGTTGTTACCTAATTTATGATTTTCAAATAATTCATGAGCCAAAGCGTTTGCTTTTTCGAGATTTGTCAATAGAACTGAGTTTCCAGTTTTTAACGCTGGAATCTGACTGTTTTTTTTCTTAACTATTTTGACAAGATTCCAAATTGGCTTACTAGCTTTATCTAATGTTTGTAGCCTCGAGTTCCACTTTTTATTTTTGTGCTCTTGAGTAGAAAATTTTATCAAATTATTAAGAACTTTAACTTCTGTTAGATAAAAAGTATTTCTGGTTCTTATCCACAATAACCTAAATCTATTCCTTTTTTTAATAAGTTGCACAATATTTTCGGGAAGTGAGTTTGAGTTATCGTTATGAACCCTTTTCTTTGGAACAGATTTGAGAGATAGCGTCGTTAATTTGATCAGGACTGACTTTATTGGGATTTATTATCGGTAAGTTTTCTAACTTAGTAAGCATTTTATTTTTAAACCTACTCCACTTAGCATTTTTGTAGTCAAAAATCATGTTCTCATTTTGACGAGGTGCATGATTGACGCTACACATGACCGGAAGATGGTTTAAACTTAAATCATTAACGACCATTGGCTGACTGAAAAGTTCTGGCATATTTGTTAAAATAAGTCAATGGTTAAAGGGTTCGTTCTATCATTAGGGGGTATACAAGTGGAATGAAGGAAATTGTGCAGACTTTTTGGGTGGAAAATTAATCATCTCCCTTATTCTGTTGGCTGCTTATGGGAAGGGAAATAATATTTTTCTCTCGCTCCCGGGGAATTTCTTAATGTTTTGGAACTAACGCTAACGACTCAGCAGCGGACGACAATGGAGCTTCGACCTTACGTTTTGTTTGATAGTAGTAAGGAAAAGAACGTATTGTTACGTAATGTGAGCTTCAAACGGAAGCTCTAGTTCAACTTGTTAAACATTTGCTTTCTCTGATAGCTCAACAGCTGTAAAAAATGTAAACAAACAAAATATTTGCTTTTGGAGTTATTCCCATTTGTAGTTAGAAAAATATAAAAGGTAAGTATTGCAATATAAATAGAATATCTATACAATTTTTTCTTGAAATTTTTTATTTTTTTTAGAACAAAAATATGTTTCGAAGTACTACTGATTGACTTGGTGAGGAAACGAAATTCCTTTATAGCAGCAGGTCCAAAACATATACAAACAAATGTTTTAAGAAGAAATGCTACATTTATGTAAGTACATACTTACAGGTATAGTTAAAGAATACAAAAAAGTAAATAGTACAAAAAACAATACAAAGTTTTCGATTTAATGATAATTATCAGCAAATTCTTGACTTGAATCCAGCTCATATCACTCCTTCACATCTATCTATTTCAATGTTTACTTTGTTCTATATCTTTCTTCACAATTTCGAACCATTTTCATTTTAATCTCAATTTTTTCTGTAAAAGTTTCTCCTTTACTTGGTTGTGCCTTTTAGATTCTTCGAGTCTTTTTTCCTCTATTTCATAGAGTTTTTGTATTCCTAAGTAAATTCAGCGCAAGCTGCTTAAAATCCCTTCAGAGCTTCTCTAAATTCTTCAGTTTTGACATGGAATTCTTGTTGCATCTTTATTTGTTCTTTTAAAAGGCTGGATGGATTATATGATTGACGCGAAGTGGTTGGAAGACGCCGTGGAACATTTCTCACATCAACAACGTCTGATGACATCGAAACATCGGCGAATTGGTTCTCTTCACAAGGTTCATTAGATTCTAAGGGCTCGGAAGAATTTTCGAATCCAAAACATTGTGTATCTCTGGTCGGAGTTTCAAGGCCAGTCAGTCTTATGACACCTTCTTCAAGGCTGCTAAAAGAATTAATTCTATTTACTTCGCCACCTGTAGCCTTGCATTTTTTTGTTCTCAACCATTTTTCTCTTGACTTATATTACTTCCAATATATGTACACCTAAGAATTAAATTAAATTATAAGAAAGTTTGGACTAGTCTATTCAATTTACTTTTCTCCAGCTAGAAGTGTCGTTAGAAGGTAGACCTAGTCTATTTAATTCTATTTTTACTGCTTTCCAAAAGGAATTCACTTAATCCTCAGGGATTTTTGGAAAATCCTTGGGCAATTTCCGGTTTTCCTTGAACATTTTACAAAGCCTTTCGAATAAAATTTTATTTGTGATAACTTTATTTGCTTTTAAAAAAAATTATAAAATATAGCTAAACACTTTCACATTAAAACAATAGTAAAATTTTTATTCAATTTATCTTCGAAAGCTTAATATTTTGTGTTCGTTTTCAAAACTCCGATCAAAATAACTGTTCATAGAAAAAACTGCCAAACTTCCTATTCATTCGGGGCTAGTGATCCCACTTTTCACAAACTCTGAATTTCGTATCAACATTTTTTAGTACGACGGGGGCAGTGATACTTTTAAACGGGATTCGTACTACGAATCTATTACAACGGGGCCTGTAATAATGCTGATTAAGAGTTGTACTTAAAATTCTCCACTTTGCGACTAGTATTACAAAGGCATTCAAAAAAACTCTCGAAAAAGCCTTTGATTAAAATTATGTTTCTTATTCGTGAGTAGTTTTCCAGGGTACGGCCGGCCGCGGCCTGGCGTAAGTCGACTGGGAGAAGGGAAGCTTATGCCACCAGTTAAAACCCTTCTACCAAAAGATGAGTCTCCAAACACTCCACCATCACTTCGACTTCCGTACGCTCCAATGTCAACTACTACAAAAGAATAATTGGTGTCGCAAGTGGCCAGAAGAACTATCGAATGGTGTCCCTTATAATTTTAGTATTCCAAAACAGCTGAATATTGATGTCTTGTCAATAACGCCAACAAAATTGGGTAAATTCCACAAAGTTATTTTATTTTTTTAAATTTAATTTTTTCGATTTCTAAACTCATATGTTTTACTGCACGAAAAATCAAAAAAAAAACTTTTGAGAAAAAATGATAGCTGCTAAGCTAAAAAATTAAATTTGGGTTTGGAGGACATAACAAAATTAAATAACATAAGCTTTCTGTCAAATGCATTGTATATAACCGTTTAAACATTAAGTCTTTACGAACTGTACGATATCTTTGTAACGGACAAATCTTTTCAAAAGGGGGTAAGACAATAACAAAGAAATATCTTATGCCGACATAAGTTACACTGCCTGACTACAACAGATAAGTTTCATGGGCGCCAACCGGTCATCAGATTCCTTTATTTGTGATACTCAGTGTTGGTTCAATGGTATTATTTGAAAACATTTTCTCTCTCCACTAGGATGAGAATACTGACGAAGAAGATTACGGAACTTTAGATTTTTTTCTTTGGAATCCCTTAAAGGCAAGGTCTTTGCCAATACCTTAAAGATGGAATTAATAACTTATCGACTACGTATTCAGCAGCAAATTAGTGCTTGGCTTTTAAAAAACTTCATAAAAAAGATATGGTTCCGCTAAAGTAGTCGTGTGGATTATTAAGCTGATATTTTTTTGGTTTTTATTAAAAAGTTCTTGGAAAATCCTATAAAATTCCAAAACTCAAATGCATAGTTCCCAATTACTTCTGATTCTCATCGCTCCAAGTCAGATTCTTTTAATCACGCTTTCTGTGTACTTACAACATTTTCCGAAAACAAAATACTATAAAAGGCTTACTTTGATAAATGCTCATAGTTTAGTTCAGTTATCAAACAAAAAGTTGTAAATCCGGCTTCATAATCTGTTCATCCAACGATTTATAGGTCAATTTTTAGTAAGGAAGCGCAGATTGTGGAATTCTTGCAATATCAAGCTATAAATGGTAGCGGGATAGACTCTGTATCCATCCATCCGTAGCGCAACATTCATTTGCAGTAGCAGCCAAAAGCAGCCTGTAGCGTATAACAGCTGTATCGCTGCACATGTGATGATGAGCTAGGTTAAGATACTTTGCATCCATACAACTCTATCCACACTTCTTCGATACCAAAATGAAGATGCGGACGCACGACGCGGACGCGACCGAAACGTTAAGCGCAAATGACTCTATTTTAGCCCGAATTCGATTGATAGAACCTGTTCGCCCAACAGCATAGCATCATCTGCCTATTAAAAACTCTGAGGTCATAATTCAGTACGACGAATAAAACGCTGAAAGATGAACGCTGCTCCGCTCCACACTCCAATAATGTGAGTTCCTATATTCTATGAGCATTTATACGAATATGCATCCTTTTGGACGCTCAACTTTGACTATAGGAATATAATAAATGATAATTATGTTTTGTTTTGATTAATGCCGTCATTAAGTTGCCACGTCGAATGCATGTTCCATTGGAGAATGTAATTGAAATAAATTCTCTAGTTGAATGCAAGCAATTCTGGGCACTGCACTCGCGTCTTCTTCTGCAATGCTGGCAAAAATACCAAGCGTGAAGAAAGTCGTCTTCCTCCTTTGAGGCAGCAGGCATCAGGAAGATCGCATAGTTCGTAGTTCGATGCGACGTGGTGGCAATGGTATAGCGTTGAGGAAGGTTCGATTTCATGGAAGTTTAGGAACCAAATTGCTTAGGTATACTTATCGCCGGACTTCTATAGAGCTTCACTGCAATAGCGATGTCGATAGATGAATGAATAGATTGGTGAGCTACGGTATGCTATTATAATGCGTTGATATATGTTTCCGCCATCAAGATGCACACTGTTCTGTTCTTATAGCTTTGGCTCGGGACCAGGGACTTGAGAGCTTGAGACTTGATACTGGGGGAAAATGGCCAATAAACGAACAGCAGCAGAAGCGACATGGTTCTCTAAGAGTGATGGATGCCCAAGTGCAACCCAAATACGGAATTTATAAACACTATCATTTAATTATGGCTCTGATGACGTGGCTGGAGGACACAGAGTGACCTAGTGGTTTGTTTAGTTAGAGTTCGAGCTAGAGCTTAGACTTGGAAGTCTAGAAGAATGGGTATGATATGAATGTGCGGTTTCCTAGTTGGCCCTTTGGGGTGATTTGTGGAAACGATGATCCCCTTGTTGAGGATTTATTGATTGCTTGGAATAAGCCGCCGCTCCTCTGTGTTGCTTCATGTGTGTTGCTAAAGCTGGATGACTCTTCGATCTTCCTTTTTCGATGGATTAAGTGGATGTTTGGATTAGTTGTTTTATCTTTTTATTTATGCTTTCGAGCTATCGAAGTGAAGTTCATATGGACAGATTGTAATTGGATACAGTTAATCATGTGATATTTGATGGATATATGATTATATGAGGATTATGCAATTTGTATAACTATATTTTTCATCATCATGAGTGTCGATAATTTATCCTGCTGGAGTTTAAATTTATGAACTTTTATAGCCTTGGCAGCAGGGGTATAAAACGGCTTCTGTGCTTCCGAACTTGTGTTTGGAGGGAGATTCTATGTTATTAAATTAATTTGCATTTTCAAATGTATTAAAAATCAGGGCTGATGGTTTATTTAAAGAAGTTGCATAGTTTGGCTTCGAGTGGCAATTTATCAAAACCTTTTTGGAATTTGTTTTTAATATAATACATTTTTGAGTTCTATGTACCTGAGGCAAATATCTAAAGCAACTTTGTATCAAATATCAAGGTTATCCTTAGTCAGATTAACTTCCTTACATATATTCCTTACTCACCTTACTTTGTTTTTGTGTCTCTGGCTGTGACTACGCGCTAGACTAGACTAGACGCGCTAGACAAGACTAAGCTTTACATAATATCGGTATATTAAGATCATATACATTAAGTTAATTTGTTATTTTATAAGGAGAGTTTGCCAATACCTATGCTTACATTTGTTAAGTAAAGTGCTTGTTGAGTAAGTTAAGGGTATCAGTTAAATTTAATGGCTGCATTGTTCCAGGTTTTCTCCATAAATTTGATATTCTTCACGTTCTTTAAAACTATAGTTTGAGATTTTACAATCAATGATAGCTGCGGTATCGAAAGTGGAAACATCATAGTGGAACCGCAGTCAATGCTGAGGATATGGAAGGACCACTTCTGCAGACTGTATAGCGGCGACGACGAACTGAATTCCGTTGTCTGGCAGGATAATCCATTCAACATAGACGACGAAAGCCAACAATCCCGTCCTTCCGACTTAGACGAAGTAAAGATTGCAATATCTAAGCTGATGTCTTATAAAGCCGCTGGAGCGGATGGCTTGAATCCTGAGCTCTTTAAAGCAGCTGAAGATAAGTTGGTTAGGAGCATGCACCAACTTATCTGTAAGATATGGTCGGAAGAAAGCATGCTCGATGAATGGAACTTTAATATTGTTTGCCCAATCCTGAAAAACAGGAGACCCTTTTAACTGCACCAATTATAGAGGCATCAGTCTACTTAACATCGGCTATAAAATCTTCTCTGCCGTAATATGTGAACGTCTAAAGCCCATCGTCAACAACCTGATAGGTCAGTGTGGTTTTAGACCAGGAAAGTCCACAATTGATCAAATTTTCACATTACGGCAGATCCTGGAAAACCCCAAGAACACCAAATCGACACCTTACATCTTTTCAACGATTTCAAGGCCGCATATGACAGAATCTACAGGGACGAGCTGTATAGAGTCATGTCTAGTTTTGGCATCCCTGCCAAACTCGTCCGTTTGTGCAGGATGACCATGGAGAATTTACGCTGCTCCATAAAGGTTGGAAACAACTTAACAGAGCCTTTCGATTTCAAATGGTTTTAGACAAGGTGATGCGCTGTCATACGAATTTTTAACATCGTGCTTAAAGGAATAGTGCAGAGCTCACACGTCAACACTAGAGGCACTATCTTTCAAAAGTCTGTCCAATCACTAGCATATGCTGATGACATTGACATAATCGGAAGAACTCAGCGTGATGTCAATGGGGCTTTTGTTAGTATTGAGGCAGAGGCGGCAAAAATGGGTTTAACGGTTAATGAGGTCAAAACAAAGTACATGCTCTCGTCAAGAAAGGACATGCAACACCGACGTCTTGGTCAAAACGTCACCATCGACAGACGTATATTTGAGGCAGTTAAGGACTTTGTCTACCTAGGCTCCGCTGTAAACGCAGAAAACAACACCAGCGCTGAGATCAAACGCAGAATAACTCTTGCTTACCGCTGTTTCTTTGGATTAAGAAAGCAATTGAGTGGTAAAGTCCTCTCTCAAGGGGCCCAAAGTGTTGCTATACAAGACCCTTATCATCCCCGTCCTGCTATACGGTGCAGAAGCATGGACTATGACAAAAACGGATAAAAGCACTTTGGGTCGCTTCGAGAGAAAAGATCTTTGTGTGATCTTCGGTCCCGTATGCATCGAAGGGGAGTGGAGGAGAAGATTGAACGACGAGCTGTACGGGCTGTACAGCGACGTAGACTTAGCCAGAAGGGTAAAAGTACAAGGACTAAGATGGATGGGTCACGTAGAGCGCATGGAAACCAATGCTCCGGCCGGGAAAGTCTTCGAATCCACAACCACAGGACAACGCAGTAGAGGAAGACCGAGGATGAAGCACAAGTGGAAAGTGACCTCACCCAACTTGGAGCGCGAAACTGGAGACATCTAGCAAGGGACCGAGCTAGATGGAGAATTTGGTTGGGTGAGGCCCTAGTTTACGCAGGACTGTAGCGCGGCCGTAAGTAAGTAAGTAAGTATTATCAACTTGAAGATCTCTAATTCAAGGTTTTTTTTAAGAACCTGAATATTTGCTCTTTTCTTAGAAACAAATGTTATGAAAATAAATGAAAGCATTAGTAAAGTTTTTGCAAATTTCCTAGTTCTTAGTAAAATAAGAAAAATCATCTCCCGGGGCAGATCCGCCATTGAACCTTCAAATAAATAAATAAATTGGTTGGAGCAACAATCCGTTTGAGAACTAGGGCCTAGTGACTGACAACTCTCAAACATTCCTGTGTGCGAGTACTGTTGTCAGGGATTCAAGGGACCTACAGTTTTAAGCCGAATCCGAACGGAAAATTTGAGAAAGCACTTTTCATGACAAGAATAACTCTTGGAGAATTTGCCAATTCCTCGCAAGAGGCAGTATCCCTGAAAAAAACTTTAGATGGCATAGGCAGGGATCGACCTCTCGCATGACAGTCCATCGCACTAATCATCATGCCACGGGTACTACGCCATTGAACCTTGGTGGGTTCAAATTGCGAAGCAAAATTACCGGAGATCCAACCTTCAGTTGTAAGTTCTGGGGTGGCATGCCTGGTAAAGCCAATGGGTTCAAAAACTCAGTTGGTTGTTTTATAGCTTCGGTAGCATCACAAACTCTATCAATAGATTTGCATGAGCCAAGCCTCCTGGTAATAAATGTTGCATCCTGAGATTTAATTCGTTGACATCCACATTTTTTGCTGCTAAAATTGCTCTTGTTGCAAGCCACCCATAATTTGTATATTGTCTATTCACTTTATATACTGAATGAGCTGTTCTGCCTCCATCCAAAAAAGTTCCCGAAATGCCAGAAGATGCAAGAGCCAATGCGATACCACTATTTGATGCACTTAGGAATATATATACAAAATAAATAAAAACCTATTCTCAGATCTTCCGAATGTATGTACATATATGCAAAATTGCATTGAAATTGGTTAAGCCGTTTTGGAGGAGTATGGCAACTGTGACAAGAGAATTTTATATGTTAGATTTATGTTAATTGTCTAATTAAGTTTTCCATTTTGAGTAATTCAAATTGATTCTGAATTTATGTACTAATATTTTTTTTTGTTTTTTGTTGATTTGTTTATAAATAAATCAAGTACGATTTTCAACCATAAAATCATTGCATTTAACAACTAAATCCTTTAATATTGTAAAATATCAAACTTTCTATTGGATATCGCTTTATCGTACGTGTATGGACTAAAAACAAACTCTGAATTTGGAGGAATTGGTCTGATTTAGATGAAGAAATCGTCATTTAAAGATTCAAGTAAATGTTGCAAGCATATACAAATCCTCTGTACCAAATGATCCGACTTTTTAGGTCTTGTTCCGCGATAAAAGACAGCATATCCAAAAAACGCCAGTCCTATTTCTGCTTTTATTACTGACGGATTATACTTACGTGAAATCGGTAATTAATTATTAGGTTAAGAAATGCTTTAGATCCGAAAACTTTTTAATGAACGGCAGTACGGTGCTCACATATGCATAAAAGGACGAGAGTTGCTCACGAGCCCCATGAGTAGAAGGAGCGAGAGGAACACCGACTTTTCAGAAAGAAAAAGAGAGAACGTGCAGTCGAAGATGTTAAAAGGTTCAAAAGCAGAAATGAAGTTCGAAAGTCTTATGAGCAGAAGTACATAAATCTCAGTACTGTACCCTCTATAAACTGTGACCAACTATAGAGGAATCACTCTCCTTTTTCCCTGCCGTAATATGTGAACATCTAAAACCCATCGAATAAACAACAAACAACCTTATAGTTCCTTATTAGTGTGGTTTTAGACCATTAAAGCCTTCAGTCGCTCAAATATTCACATTATGACAGATCCTGGAAAAAACACGCAAGAAAATCAAATCGATACTCAACTTCTTTTTTACCCGATGATAAAGCCACATATGACAGCATCTTTAGTCTAGTCTTGGCATCGTTGTCAAACTCGTCGGAATGTGCAGGATGACCATTGAGTTGCACAAATGTTCGAAACAACTTCACCGAACCCTTGGAAATCGAAAATACTTTAGACAAAGTGAGGTGTGGTCATGCGATTTCTTTTACATCGTCCTGTCACGTAAACACTAGAGGCGTTTTCTTTAAAGACTCTGTGTGGTGTCAATAGAGCTTTTTTGAAAAATATAGCACATGCTGCCATCAAGAAAGGACCTACGTCACGAACAAAACGTCACAATCTACCTACGTAACTTTTAAGTAGTTAAGGATTCTATCTACCAAGGCTCTGCTATGAACGGAGAAAACAACACCCCCCGTGGGATTAAACGAAGAATTACTCATGCTGTTTCTTTAGGCTAAGAAAGCAACTGAGTAGTAAGGTACTATTTCGAGTAACCCTTATCATCCATGTCCTGTTATAAATTGCAGAATCGTAGACCATAACTCAAAAGCGGATGAAAGCACCTTGGATAGTTCCTAAAGAAAACTTCTTAGTCCCGTTTACGAACACGCTAGACAGATGGATCGGAACACGTATGAGGCTTCACTATATTTTTCATCTCTAGGTTGGTAATTCAATAAATATTTATGTCAAAAAGAGCGTTCAAAACGATTGATGACTAAGCCTTGATTAATTTGTGCCAATTGAACGCCGCCGTCGTAATGTCTTTTGTCTCACCCTTTTTACCAATATTTTAAAGGCTCTGGTGAACGAAAGTTACCATAAACAATTGAAGCACCTCTAGGAATACTCATAATTAAACCCCTAGTCAACATTCTTCGTATTGTGAAGTGTAGAGATTCGTTTTTTAGCTGTAGTACACGAATGTGGATGGTTTAGCAAACTACTACGCGACGACGCACGCGACGTACAAAACATGGACTCTAAAGACTTTACTTAAATTGTAATGTTATAAGCCTACAATTGTTAATTTTACTTTGACGTTTGTGACATTTCATGCATCACTTTAAACAAGACATACCTATTTGGGTTGTACACATTTCAACACTACATTGTATAACCAAAAGAAGCCAACATTCCAATAACCAATAATACAAAAGAACGCCCATAACCTTCCGACAAGAATGTCTCGATATAACTTCATGCGCAATTAAGTGCACGCTTTTTCGCGTGAATCGCATAACACAAGAGGCATACAAGTCGGGTACAGTAGCATGCCGCAAAATCCCGATGGATTTACGTTAAATAAATCATAATATTAAGGAAGCTATGACGTGCACGTTTATAGAAGGCGCAGGTAAGTTTCAAAACAAAGGCTTTTCAACACACTCGCAACAAAAACCAAGCAGGTAACAAATTCTTGACCAAAAGGTGGCGAATGGCGATACTGTGCTGCTGCTGCATTCATCTTGATAGCTATAGATCATTTGTAATAACAAGGCTGTGACTGCCGATAAACATAAACTCTATGTACCGCTGCACGCTGCTTGTTGCTGCTCCTGCCTTGTCAGCAACGGCTGTCAGTGCGGAATACGCTCTGCGCGGCGTCGCACAGCTGTAAAGCTAACCTACCGACAGCCTCACATATCTAGTCCATAATATACAATTGAGCGCACCTGTGTACTCCATCTGGACCATGTGCTGGCTGGCAGTGTCCACGAACTACGATCCCGTTTTAGTATGCCAGAAATGCCGCAACATCGTGATCACTGCTATGCGCGCACCAAAGCAAAGCACCAACCTATTGGACGATTTAAGACGCGTGAAATTTTCATTCCCTTTTTTGGAAGCGCACCACCGTCCACCACTACCGACCGACCGACCGGACCGTCCACCACTCGAGACAAAGACTCCTCTGGGTGAAATTTGCCTATAGGAGATAATTCCATCGGGCTTAAAAGTTGGCAATATCTTGGTGGCTTGGCTTACTAGCCTGACGTTGATGGTGCGGTGATGGCGGGAGGGCGGTCGGAGCAAAACATGGCAGATAATGAGAACCTTTGCATCTCGTGTGGCTTAGTTTTTTTCAGAGCTTATGGCCAGACCGAGAACAATCGACGCGATCATACGCATCGTTGACCATGTATGATAATCAGATAGCACCGTGTTTAGCATTTTCCAAGCTCTGCGGCAAGGTGGTCAGGTTTAATACGTATGGTGGTAGTCCTACAAGAAGGCGACTCACATGGATCTCTGGCCAACCGAGCGACAAGCAGTGCGGAGGGCGGCGGTGACGACAACAACGACGGCAAGCGACGACGGATGGCGCGGCATATCGAGTTCGAAATACAAGCCTTGGCACGAGGAACTAAACACCCTGATGAGTTATAGACTATTTTATTGGCCGAGTTTGTTAGCTGGTTTAATGATGGACTCTTTGGTAATTTTTACGAGTATGTGATGCAAGTCTATAAATTATGGATACCTATGCATGGGCAGATCGGTTCTAACGTATAGCAACATGACTTCAACTTAAGTTGGGGTGGATTGTTGGTAGCAGCAACGCACGGTCTTGATTTATGAAGTTTAGTAAAAATGCACCATAATTGTTTGATGGAAAAATGGGCAAATGGTGCGCTCCTTGAGAAAGGGAGCTACATATATGTAATTATTTTCTAAGGTGGAGGCTTACGAACACAAGTCTGAAGATTTGTTTTAGAATAAATAAAAGACGTTTACGTAAGCTGAGATATAATTGAAATTTTAACATCCTTATAAACGTTTCGATATAAAAGTTAAGACCAGAAATAAAATTGCTGCTTATACGGTCAAGCTTAGTTCTGCAATGTGTCTAAAAAGTGGTTTGCTTTTTGCTATGTTTATTTTCTATTAATCCTTAATAAGTCTAAAAAGAGCCAGGGGCTAGTGTAATCAGGGTCTTTAAATAAGCGGAAGCTTTGACCCCACTAACTATAGACCAATTTCACTTACATACCTCCTTTCCAAGGTCTTGGAAGCGCTGAATAATTTTAAGAAATATCTTGAAGAGCGAAAGCTTCTTAATGGCCGGCATTATAGCTTTCGTATCGAAAATGCGTTCATATGGTTTCGATGGACTGACGGTTTTATCCATAAAATAAACGTTCGTGTGCCCTAGGGCTCCGTTTTGTCTCCGATACTTTTATATTTGTATAAATGATCTTATGTCTAAAACTTCTAATCCGCTTTATTGTTTCGCTGATGACAGTACCCTTTCATAGTCTTTTGTCCTTCGGATATGGAGTTTAAACGGCAGGGTATAAAAAGTTTATTAAATTCTGATCTTGATAACATAACCTGTAGAGTTTAATGTTTTTAAAACTCAATGCTCAAATCTGCTATTGCAAAAGAGAGCTCTAAAAATAATGGGAGACCGTTGTCTACTTGAAAAATTTGTTTGCCTTGATCACCGCCGCTGTAAAGTTTTATTCTTAAACTGACTTCTTACATTTGCTCTCTTTCTCTTGCGTCTTTCGAATACAATACGATCCGTATCGATGGTTAGCCCAATCAAAAAACTAGCTCAGTCTTTAACGGAGTATCCGGATATCTGGCATCTTAGGGATTATCTAGTCTTATCTATTTGTAGTAAGTCTTACTCGTCAAGATCGTCCAGTAGTGCGACTGCTCGCGTTGGAGGCAATAAAGCTATGGATTTCCTCAGTTCTGTTGCCGACGGATAGAGCACATCTCGGACTCGTGGTGGTAGAGCTGTAATGCATGGCTATACCACAACTATCACGGAGAGCAAATTTCTCCAAGCTTCAACTCCTCGTTTCAGTAGCACTTAAATTGCAAAGTATCGTCCTACTAGCCCTAAGGAGAGTAAACCTCTTTAGCATTCGAATCATAATTTGAGCAGCAGAAGTACTTTGAAGCATGGTCCTTATACATCTTAACTAACTGAGAATCCTGCAGAAGGTCCTAGAGGCAGTGGATGAAAATTTAACCGTACATAAATCGAAGATTATAGTTTGTGGCGGAAATCAAAAAATAATTTTGACATTTTTACCACAACAAAAATGTCAAGCGTGGTCGGCTTTTTAACAAGGCCTTATTGCATTCGATGAATCCTCATTTTTTTAGCGGACTTTGGGGGAAGGCCTTTGGGACGACAAGCGGGCTCGACCATCATTACTGAGTCCCTGATTATTATTCTGGGAGGAAGTTTCTCTTAGGTTTTAAGCTTAATTTGGTAGTTGGCCTTACAGACATCCTTCTGGAAAGCCATAGGAGCGTGGGTATGGTCGTTCACCTTGGAAACCACCACCACGTCACCAACATTGACTGTGTGAAGTCTTGCAGTGCATCGCAAAGAGTACAGCCTCAGAAGCCTTTTTCTCTCCAAGGAGAAGAGGTAACCATCTTTCTGAAGTTCTTATAAGCTGGATACAATTTTAAGCGTTTTCAACCTCAAAATCTAGCCATACCCTCAATATACAAATTATATCCAAGCGAAAAAGAAAATTTTATCTCTGGGAGTTCTTAAACGCTTAAATACCATTTTAAGCGTTCTCAACCCCAAATACAATCCACAAAATGCTTAAAATGGTATTCAAGCGAAAAAAATAATTCTATCCCACGGAACTGTAAAACGCTTAAGCACCATTTTAAGCGTCCTTCACCATCCAAGGAATCTTGCTATTCCTGAATGCTGAGAACATCCCAAGCAATGCTTTACTTACCATAAACCCTACTTACCCACAACCAAACACAATCCATACCTACCTGTCACAGGAGAATCCATGTCCGACCGCCTTTGCACGAATCCTGCCGCCTAGTAAATAATTTCCAAAAATATTCTTGCTTAAGTACAATTTTGAAACGACAAATTTTATTCCTTCATTCCACAGATTCTCACGATTTGATATACCAAAAGCACAGTGCTGTCTTCCAAGAATTAAAAAGTATCGATGATTCTCATCGAAGAGTCCTTTCCTATGAAAGGTGTCGAAATAATTACCCGACTCCGTTTTGCTCTCCGAGACTAGATAAGCCTATAGGCATCGGCCATTCTTCGAAAAATGCTCTTTTTTTTGAATGGATAGAGATACTTCGACTAAAACAGGCACTGCCATTTTAGTTAACTCAACCTTCCATTGTCGTAAAGTCATTCTTCCCGGTCTAACCACCTTTGAAGTGACTTGCGTAGTCCCTACTTTGGACAACAATGAGAACATTCTTCTTGTGTCTCTTTACAATAGTTGTAACCAATTATGGCTCGATTCCCTAAACAACAATCAAGAAGCAGCTGTTTTAGAGCGGCTCACCTCTAACACACACATTCACTCCTTTGAGATAATATCTCAACCAACTCCAACATTCCCTAGTACGCCCTCGACCCTCGATTTCTTTATTTGTTTACCCAACATCATTTGTAGGATTCCCTCTTTTGAGAATTCCGCTTGCACAGCTATTGATTCAGACTCTGATCATCTAGCTGTCAAGCTTATTATGCGTCCCCTGTCCGAAATTAATATACTAGCTACCACAGTTCCAGATTTTATTAATCTCAGCAGAATTGACTTTGATATTTTCCAAGGTTCCTTAACGGAAAAATTGGAAAATTAAAATCCCAGTTCATCCTCCAATTTAGACAACCTAGAAATCGATTCTGGTATCAATTTCTTAGAAAATTCCATAACAGACACTCTTGCTGAACAAGCACAACCCCGTGTTTCCTTCTCAAAATACAAAGATCTCCCCGAGCACATACAATTCTGGAAGAATATTTCATCGTACTTTGAGTACACATGGAAATGAATACCAAAGTGTTCTTTCCCAATCAAAATGCTTAACAACACTTATAAATCAAAGTACAAATTCATTTATTGATTCACAATTTAGGAAAAGACTCAACGTCATTAAACCAGGCCCCGATACGTTTAAGCAAATAAATAAAATAGTAGGAAAGAAACATCCTCTAATTGGTGATCTACAACTCGATGCCAATTCCCTATCGTGTGTCAGAGAAAAGGTAACTCAAAAAATCAAATGGGGTGGCGCAACAGTCCGTTGTGAACCAGGGCCTAGTGACTAACAACTCTCAACCATTCCTGTGTGCGAGTACTGTTGTCAGGAATGGAAGGGACCTACAATTTAAGGCCGAATCCGAACGGCTAGAAAAGGTAACTGCCCTTTCTAATAAATGTGAAAGCAATTTCACTCCTAACCTTCCCGTTTACCTGCCCGACTTCCTGGCTAAAGTCAACAGTGAGGTTTCGCGACTAACTTCTCAATCACCTGAGCTCCTCAAAACATTCTCTGAGGACAACTCGTCAGCCTTCACGACTATCGATGACTCCTTTACCAATCCACTTGATCTCTTTGAGACAATCCAATGTTGAAACGCCAAGAAATCGTCTGGACCTGATAAAATGTCCAATTTTGTCATAAAAAGACTTCCGTCCATTGCTCTTATTTTCCTCACAATAATCCTTAATAACTGTATCAACAACAGTTATTTCCCCGACAAATGGAAAATAGCTAAAATACTCCCAATCCCCAAAAAGCAAGGAGCAAATAGTTTGAATGACTTTCGCCCTATATCCTTGCTTCCTAATCTCAGCCAACTTCTTGAACTGCTGATCCTCAGAAAAGTTTGCTCACTAAGCACTGGGTCTAGTGCAGCGTAACCAATTCGGCTTCAAAGTCAAACATTCCACGTTCAACGCATTGCTGAAGCTTCACGCTGACACAACTTTTGGTCTTAACAAACATCAAACGACTATATAGTCTGCCTGCTTGATATAAATAAAGCATTCGATTCCGTTTGGAAAGAAGGTCTGGTCTTCAAGCTGAAATCTTTTCAAATCTCCTGCCCACCTTGTCCGTATTGTACACAGTTTCCTTTCAAACCGTAAGTTTTACGTTTAAATAGGTAACACTGATTCAATTCTTAGGAATGTCCTAGCGGAGGTTGCTTAAGGATCGGTCCTTGGACCTAACTTGTTCAATCTCTTCACCTTCGATCAGCCGATCAATATCCCACAAACAACGACACTTCTATTAGCTGACGACTCAGTAACGTACAGTTCCTCTAGGAGTCCTCAATTCAACCAACACGGTAAATACACCCTTCGAAAGGCAAACGGCGCCTTCTGTCTCTTACGCCCCCTTCTAAGCAAAAGAGGCGGTGTTCAAACCCGGACGAAGCTCTTGCTTTACAAGCAACTCATTCTTCCTATTCTAACCTACTGTTTCCCTATATGGTATACAATAAGTCCCACTTACATGAAAAAATTTAAGTTTTTGAACGTAAGGTTCTCCGACCTTGCACTTCTCTGTATAGGAAACCAAATTCCGTTCGATTTTATAACAATACGCGTTTTTAGGAAGCTGCTGGCATTGTGCCAATTGATGCATACCTCCACCAACTTAGCACTAACATGCTAGGGAAAATACCAACCCTCTTGTTAATTTAATTGCATTCAACTCAACACCAGACGACCAATATCTAGATGTACTCTCCATAACGGATATATCGACAAACGAAAGCTTCGGAACCTTTTACGTAACCGCCGGCCCACGGCACAACAGAGACTGAAGCAACCAGAGAAGCCCGGAATCCCTCCCGGATCCGTTCCCTTATCCTACCCAACAACTACCGACAAAGACACATGACACTGCTCACACCATCCGCTACTGATCATCATTAAACACTAATTAAACTTATAATGTTAGCCTCAGATATAATATTTAAAAAATATATACTTTAAAACTTAACTAAATACCTAAGCAGAGCCCCTTCTTCTTCTTCTTATCAATGTCATAGCTCGTTTCTTCAAATCGTTCAAAATAAACCTAATTATCTTTGAGCTTATAATAAATTCCACTAGGGTGTCGAAATAATTTGAAAAGGGAGCGAAACGGCGGGATTTCGTTACGCGGAATTTTGTGAAGCGGTATTATGTTCTGCATGATTTCGTTTTGCGGGATTTCCTTAAGCGGGATTTCGTAGCCAACCCGCAATTTCACGTTCGATATTCACACAAAGTTTATCAATCGTCGCCAACTTAGTGGCATAGACCATAAACTTGACGTAGCCACACAGGAAATAGTCTTATAGTCGCACGACCGAGTCGTCCGAGCTACTGGACTATTTCGTGAGTTTACACGTTCTCCAAACTAGATTTTGAATAGATTGATTGGGAAATTCGCTATGTGGCTTGTAACACCGTCCTGTTGGAACACATTTCCTCCAAGTTCATATCATTCAATTGGGGCCAAAAATATTCGGTTATCATTGAACGGTAGCGATACCTATTCACATTAACGTGTCGGTCTTGATCTTTGGAAGAAGTATTTAAAATCTGTCGGCCCATTAAACACAACAAATCGTAATTTTTTCGGGATGCAATGATTACTCATGGAGTACGGATGGATTCAGATCAATACCGCTTATTTTGTTTATTGACGAAGCCATTCACCCAGAAATGAGCCTCATCGCTGAAGATGATTTTTTGATGAATATCCGAATCATTTTCAAGTTGTTACTCAGCTTGTGCCAAGTCACTGCCCTTTTTCCGGTATGGTAAAGGATGTATCAATGACTAGAACGCTTTCTCAGGTCGGTAGTGGAAAGTTCGTGAAAAATTATTCTTCCACTACCAAAGAGAGTAAACCTCTCCAGAATGCTCCTAGGAGCTCCTATAAACAACGGCGCTATGCGATGAGGATTCTAAAATCCTCTGGTTCGTCATTGGGGGATGGAAGTAATCCCATCCTTAGCAAGAGGCAAGAGTGGGCTAAATCCATTCTAGATAAAACCAGTCGCCATGACTCCACGTCAAAACGACAAAGATCTTTGGAGGAGCCCACTCCCGTCCCTAAAAAGCCCAAAGTGCAAAAAACCAGCACTCCTAACATGGCCAGAGTACAACTCACTAAACCATTCAGTGATGTACTTAAAGAGCCTAAAAAGATCATAGTAGCGGTCATTGATAGGAGCAATATTGATGGCACGATTACTTCTGACCGTTGGCAGATGGTGAAACTGGGGCTCTCGGATGGCTTTCTCAAAGTCATGAGAGAGCATCCGGGTCCACCACCAGTAACAAGCGATTGGGGTTGGCATCAAGGTCATGTCAAACTCATCGCTTGTTAACGATCAGAGGTCGCGCGATCTATATACGCTTGCTGTCAGCATGCTGGGCGAAGTCTGGCCAGGCGCAAAACTCGAGGTCGTTGCAAAGGAAGATATTCCTTGCAGGCCGAGAGCTCGCGCATGGATCCCGATAGAACCCTCTTGTCCAGATGACATTAGCGCAATGATCAGGATCAGCAACCCGAACCTCCCTTGTCACGACTGGAAGATCGCGAAACTGGAGGAGCCAAAGGGTCTTTATAGAAGTGTGATTATCGTAATCAATAAAGACTCTGTGGCTTCTCTGGCGCGAGATAAGGGCGTGATAAGATACGGCTTCGAGTCAGTCACGCTCCGCGTATATAAAAAAGATGAGGCAGACGCTTCATGCGAGCCTCCACAACCTCCTTCGAAGGCTGTGTCGCAAGACGTAGTGAGTCCCATTGCTGCAATCACCTTCCCATCCTTGGAAGTTGTTGATGATCTACCGGGGCCCTCTTCTGTCGCAGTACAGTCTTCTTCCGAAGCTGTGCAGCAAGACGTGGTGGGTCCCAGTGCTATCATCACCCTCCCATCCTTGGATGCGGATAAAAATGTGGCGGGCCCCTCTTCTGTCGCAGCACAGTCTTCTCCCAAAAACGTCAAAGGTTTATCCCTAATGGAGACCGATGACTCAATAGACAAAGCTCTTCCCAGTGAGGAAGAAGATGAACTATTAGGTTCCTCTTCGTCCGATCTGGATGAGCTGGATTTAACAGTGGTGGAGGTTGATCTGCCTATTTGTAGCCAAAATGCTGCAAATACTACAGATTAACCTCCAACACTCTAAAACGGCTTCGGCCTCCCTTCTTGGAGAAGATGTCGTTCTCATCCAAGAACCTTGGATTGTGAAATCCCTGGTTCGAGGATTGAGAACTCCTGGCTACTACGTACTATATGTAACAGGAAAAGGTAACCCAAGGTCCTGCATACTAGTAAAACGTAATCTAAATGTATTTTTACTCCCTCATTTCAGTGATAAAGACGTCACCACAGCCAGTATGGTAATAGACAACCATACCTACTGGCTGGTATCAGTATATTTGGGCCACGACCACCAGGGTCCACTGCCTGGTACCATTCTTGAGAAGACGGTCGCTGAATCAACAAGACAGAAAACAAACCTAATTATCGGTTGTGATGCCAATGCGCACCATACTACATGGGGTAGTACCGATATAAATAACAGAGGTGAGTCTCTTTTTGATTATATTCTAACAAGTAATCTGGTAGTAAGTAATGTAGGTAGTGAACCAACCTTCGTCACAAAAATCGACAAGAAGTTTTAGATCTGACTCTTGTCTCGTTAAATCTCTCAAATAAAATATTGAATTGGAGAGTATCAAAGGAGAACTCGTTCTCCGATCATAGATACATCCAATTCTCACTTATTGAAGGGACCCCAAAACCGATCCAATTCCGGAATTATAGGAAAACAGATTGGCCAAAATATAGAGCGACTCTGAAAAATCTGATTAAACCAGAACTTTCGGATCCGCCTTTGTGCGCTCTTGAACTCGATCAAAAGGTCGATGAACTTACAGCAGCCCTCAATAAAGCCATGGAAACTGCCTGCCCCCTCACAACAGTGCGAGGAAAGAAGAAACCATATTGGTGGGCTGCTGAACTAGATATACTCAGGAGAAGTTGTAGAAGGCTTTTCAATCGAGCGAAAAAGACTAGACATCCCCAAGATTGGAATTCCTATAAAGAATCTCTCAAAAAGTAGAAACTAGAATTGAGAATAGCCAAAAGATCCTCATGGAGATCCTTCTGCAACTCAATAGAAGAATCCCCGGAGGCATCAAGGATAAGGAAGATTCTCTCCACAAGTCCAACCATGCCTAGTTGTCTTAAAAACTCAGATGGTACATGGACTAACTCTTGCGAAGAAACGCTAAACCTGCTATTAGACACCCACTTCCCAGATAGCTCCCAATCCGTTAATACAACAAACAGTCCTGGGTCGGATATTAACTTAATTTTTCCTCAAGGTCTGGTTACAAAAGAAAAATTGACATGGGCTCTGAATAGTTTCAAACCTTACAAATCTCCAGGTCCAGATCAAATCATACCAGCTGAGCTACAATATACCATTGATATAACTTCGCCCATCATTGAGATGATCTTTAAAAGTTGTATAAATCTGGTCTATATACCTCGGCGCTGGAGAGATGTAAAGGTAGTTTTCATTCCCAAGGCGGGCAAATGCTCGCATGTCAACCCTAAGGACCTAAGACCTATTAGCCTATCATCTTTCATTCTCAAAACTCTGGAGCGATTGATCGATATCCATAAACGTAACAACATTGAGAAGAGACTATCAATGTCTCAGCATGCTTACTGCAAAGGGAAATCGGTAGAAACAGCCTTGCACACTCTGGTAAGAACTATCGAATACTCCCTAGATAAAAAGGAATACACTATGGTGGCCTTCTTGGATATTGAGGGCGCTTTCAACAACGTTGACACATCTGCTATCACTTCTGCTATGACGACCTTAAACGTCGAATACTCAATCTGTGAGTTGATTAAACTAATGCTAAAAAGTAGGATCATCAACTCCAGTTTGGGAGATTTTTGCACAAAAAGGTCTGTCAGTAGAGGCACTCCGCAAGGTGGTGTTCTGTCCCCTCTCCTGTGGAACATAGTGGTTAACCAACTACTAATATCCCTTGAGAGGGATGACTACAGAGTGGTTGCGTATGCCGATGATGTTGCTATCGCTATCACAGGGGAACATCCTAATACACTGAGAGACCTCCTCCAAAATGCACTCAATGTGCTCACTAGATGGGCTGATAACTGCGGACTTAGTATTAATCCTCAAAAAACAGACCTCGTCCTTTTCACACGGAAATACAAGATCCCAGTAATTGTACCTCCTTCAATAAAAGGTATACCACTAATTTTTACCAATGAAGCCAAATACCTTGGTCTGATATTGGAAAAAAAAATTAAGTTGGAAATCCAATATACAGGAAAGAGTTAAAAAAGCTACAGTAGCTCTTTTCCTTTGCAAGAAAGCTATAGGAAGCAAATGGGGTTTTCAACCTCGTATAACCTACTGGCTATACACATCGGTCATCCGACCAATACTTATGTACGGGGTTGCAGTATGGTGGACTGCACTGGAGAAAGTCACATACTGCGACATACTCAGCAGAGTTCAGCGCACTGCATGTCTCTGCATAAGCGGGGCATTGAGAACCACACCCTCAGCATGGATAACAAAAGTATTCATTTTTATACAGATGGATCTAAGACAAACGAGGGAGTTGGTTTGGTAGTGGTGTGTACTCAGAAAAGCTTAATCTAAGCATCTCATTCCGCCTCCCTAATCATTGTAGCGTTTTTCAAGCGGAAATTTTGGCGATCAAAGAGGTTCTCTCCTGGCTAAGAGAAAACGTGATATCAACTTCTGATATCCGCATCTTCTCTGACAGTCAAGCTGCTATCAAATCCCTTGACGGTGTCTCGACCAAATCCTTGACGGCCCTAGATTGTCGATCGTCTCTTATGGAGATGGCGGAGCAATTTAACATTCACCTCTGTTGGGTGCCGGGCCACAGAGACATCACAGGTAATTGTAGAGCCGATGAACTCGCTAAAAATGGAACCGTCTAACCTATTTCATCTGAAAGGGAGAAGATAGGTATACCGATAGCTACATGTAAACTTATGCTAAAAGAAACAGCTTTTGCGATAGCAAATTCTAGGTGGCACAGCTTACCAACATGCGCAGCCACAAAACTCATATGGCCTTCACTGGACCTAAAGCGCTCTAAAGACTTGTTATCTCAAAGCAGACTTCATATTAGCTCCCTAATAGGTGTCCTTACAGGACACTGTCTTATAGGCAGACACGCAATACGACTTGGCTTAGCCTCAAATGACTTCTGTAGGAGCTGCATGGACGAAGAAGAAGAGGAAACAATCTCTCATCTCTTATGCACCTGCCCTGCTCTTTCACTCAAACGCAAACTTCATCTGGGGGACTACTCTTTTGATAATCACAGTGAACTAGCTAAAAAGGATATTAAATATCTTCTTCGCTTTATAAAAAGCTCAAAATGGTTCTACTAGTTAGAAGTAATTCTCTAGATTCATGTGGTATCACAATGGGCCTTTCTCTTGGCCTAAGTGTGTGGATTCTAAATCCGCAGCCACGTTAACCTAACCTAACCTACTCAGCCCATTTCACGAACATACGACGCTTCTGGTGGTCAAGCGGCTTCAGTTCTTGCGTCAATTTAATCTTGTAAGGATGTAGACCAAGATCTTTTCGCAAAATTCCCACAACGAAGTCACAGAGATGCCCAAAGCTTGAGAACGACGTGTGAGAGACACATTTGGGCTTTCTGGAACTGAAGCCTTAGCAGCAGCAATATTCTCGAGACTACGAGCACTTCCTTGTATCACTGGAAAAAAAAATGTTTCCACTAAACGCTCAATTGTTGATTTGCTAGTACGATTATGACGAACATAAATTGGATGTAGCGCTCTTAACGTTGAGGCAACTGCCTCCGAATCTCGGTAGTAAATTTTAATAATTTCAATTCGTTGTTGGCTCGTATATGTGAAAAGAGTGGTAATAAATATGGCGTCGTTCACTGCCCTTGTCGCTCTACTTTTGTATCATCCCTGTTAAAAAACCCTGTATTACCGACCTGTCAAAAAACTTTCAATGATGAAAACCAATGACAGCTATAACTGGCCCCTAAACAAACTGCACAGAATATCAATTGATTCAAAGCAATAAAGAACTTGACAGTTTATAAATATTATTCTGTTGAACTTTATATATATACAAATCTCTTTATTTTAGACCATGACAGCACTTGAAATTCTGTTGGTTAGAATTGCATAGTTTTTGAACACAGCTATCATGCTTTTGAAAAGAAGCAATTTCGTTAAAAATATTTGCCTGCTCTTTCGCACACTTTCTCACAAATGTCAGCCTAAGATTCCCATCTTTATAATTAAGTAGTTTTGGTTTCAACAGTCTGATTGGCCAAATTTCTTCTGTACTGCGTTCGGTAGGGTTCTGCTAATAGTTTAAGGTGAGTCTACATCTGATCTTTTAGAACAACCGAAATATCATTTGGTAATAACAATTGCATTGACTTATTATCAATTTCAAATATGAAATTGCATTTCTGAAGTATTTTTAAAAGTTTTTTTTTTCCAAATTCTATGCTGATGGGAATGAGAATATTCAAATCAAATGACTATCAACTAGAGAAACATAATTCATGGTCTACGACACATGAGGGTACAGAGAACCTACTTCCCTGATGCTTACTTTGGCTATTTCTACAAAAGAGAGTTCTCCTTCTTGTGTGTGAATTGAAATTCTTAATTTAACACTTCCTGATGTCTTGACTCTGACTCTGATGCTGCCCAAGAAGCATCAACAATTTCAACAAGAATGTAAAAATGACCAAAAGCTTCAATGGGCGATCGGACACCATTAATTTGTACGGAATTCAGTTTTATGCTTCTAAAGGCTTGAAGTTGAATAGAAATAGGCATCAGAGGTTAGGTATCTTTATGGAAAAGGAGAAGGTGAAGTGGTTGTATGAATATGTAGATTCATCATGGTACTGCGCCTGCGCGCCATGTAATATGTCATCTTGTGTGTCGATAGATGATGTACAATGTCGAGGCCAGCAGAAGTGTTATCATATGGCGGATAAACTTGATCTTCATCGCGCATAAATATAACCATGGCTTTGACTTTGACTCTGGCTTTTGCATTGGCATTGGCATTGGTATTGGCATTACGTGAGCTCAGACAGTTTTAGCCGAATCATGTTGGAAAATAGCCCATAAACTGTGTGCACTGCACACACTCGAGCGCCGAGCAAAAGCAAGAGCCACCATCAAAGTCTTGTCGATGATGAATAGCTTCGCCGTGCAATGGAGCGTGCCTCATATTCTACACCATCGTCGCCATCGCCATCGCTTCGCCCGCCATCATCATCATCATCGTCATCATATTTATGGCCAAAGTTGTTTCTAGAATCCCATCTTTGTTGTTCGTCTATATGTACATATAAGCCAAGACGATGACGATGAATACGAACGACAACAACGACGATAACGACGAAGACTAAGACGATGGACGTCTTGAGCCATGCTAAAGCCACCAATGTGTTCTCGCACTGTTCCTATATATAGGTGCGCGCCGGCCGCTGCCACTTGCCGTATAACCATTGCACTGTTCTCAATCTGAAGTTTACACAGAATTGAGCATTTTGTCGATTCTGTAAGTATCACCTGAAGGCATCATATATTATGAAGAAGTGGATTGGACTATTGTGCAACAATTTGGTTCATGAATTGAACCGTTTTTGATTACATGAAGGCGTGAGTAAGTGAAGATTGAAACATTCGTTTCAGCGAGCGGGCTGACTTTCAGAATTCAACCGATTGAGTCGCTGCACACCGGTTGGCTTTATTATGCTTATGAGGAGGGGTTGGGTGATTTGGTGATTTGTTTTTGCCTTTTAATCTGGAATGTTACGTAATACAATTTGAAATATTTATGATTGACTTGTTGCACTTTCGACCAACTTAACTTAACGTAACTGGACAACAAAAGATGGGGCAATCTTTGGTGGTCTGCAGAGTTTCTTCATGTTTTTTAAAATACAACTTTTGAAAAATTTAAATTGCATCCATACCATGCTTAAATGTCTAATAAGTGTCTTGAGAAAATTGGCTTTAGAATTCTTAAAAATAAATAAGGTGGCTTAACAGTCTGTTGACAACTAGTTACAATTACTTACTTACAACTCTCAATTCTTGTGTGGTAGTCATTTTAGTGATGGAGGAGATCTACAGTTTTATGCCGAATCCGAAAAGATATTTCAGGAAGTAGTCTTTGAATGTTTGCTGCTCTTTAAAGATCGGAATAGAACTTAACAATGATTTTGATGTCAAAAAAGGTTTTAGACAATGCGATGCACTTTCAGAATTGTTCTGCAAAGAATTCTGCAAACCTCAATCGTCAACACTAGAGGTACAATAACTCAGATACCCCGATGATATTGACATAAATGGAAAATCAAAGCTTTATATCTGTGTAGTGGGTTTAGAGGTAAATGAGGTCAAGACCAAGTATATGCTTGGTCTTGTAGACTTTGTCAACATAGGCACCTCTATAAATTCAGATAAAGGCACCAGTTCTGAAACCAAACGGAGAATAACTATTTCAAAACGCTGCTTCCTTGGATTTGAAAGCAATTTAGTAGTACAGTACCTCGATCATGTAAAGTCACGATCTATAAGGAACTCAGCCAGTTTTCATTTATAGCCGGTTAATTTTTGGGCCCGTCTGATAGATGGAGAGTAAAGAAGAAGATACAACGACGAATTGTACGGGCTGTAAGCGAAACTGATGTGGTCAAAAGAATACAATTTCAATGACTTAAATGGCTGGGTCATCATGGAAAGGAGGTGTCGGTGCACATTGGTTTTGAATTCCCGAATATTGTAATGGCTAGGAAAACCGTAGTGTGGCAAGGTATTCCATATTTGCGTAGTACGGCTGAAGATCGAATCTCTGTACTTGACAAAACAACCGAATTTGGGCTCGAAGGGAATATTAATGAGGGTAAGAGGGTGAAACAAGAAACTTTTCGACGATGTTCAAGCGACGTTAATGATCCCATGACGGTATTATCATCAATCAATCTAAATGCTATTGGTTTAATGCTGTCCAAGAGACTTGAATAAGTTGCAGGAGCACCATCTCAGATATTGGAGTTATACTCAAGCTTTGGACCTGTATAAGTTTAGTTGATAACAGCCAGATCAGAGGGGTAGAAAAACTTCTTGCATCGCCTAAGACGCCAAACATCTTGCCGCATTTTTGGCGACATCGCGTATGTAATAGTTCAACAAGAAGTTGTTGGTGGTACAAATACCGAGAATATTGAGATGTTCAGTTTCCTCGATGCAAGTGCCCTCCATGGATAATAGCAAGGGGGGTATATTTCGCTTTAACGGCACAAGACACGGTTGGGTTTTCTAAGCATTAAATTCCACGTGTTTTTTTTTTCCCCCATTGTTCAATGCTGTTTAGGCCGGAATCAAATGTGCTGATCGTATTTTGTCGTTGCAGTTCCACATCCGAAGAAGTGGGATGTGATTCTGATAACCAATATGAAAAGCTGAGAGTACTATCGTCAGTGAAACAATGTATTGGATTAAAAGTTGCTGACAGGAGATCATTAATATGAATGAAAAAGATTGTTGGAGATAGAACAGAGCCCTGTGGCACACCAGCATTTATTTTGTGGTTTTTAGACTTGAACCTATTCAATACTACTTGTATTGAACGATTCGAAAGGTAATTGCTATTGCAATGAAGAAGGAATTCATGCAAACCGAAAGCACGCTTTTTCGATAAGAAAGCGTGATGCCAAACCTTATTAAATGCTTTTGAAATATTAAGTGCTTTCTCCAAAATAATGTAAAGATTTGTTTCACTAGCCGGTGAGATGAACCATGAGATCACCAGTGGAATTATTGCTGCGAGAGCAGTATTGCCGGTCATTAAGAAGGTTTCGATCTTTAAGATATTTTTTGAGATGATAATTAATTAGCGTTTCCATGACCTTTGAAAGAGGGGGCGTAAGTGCAATCGGTCGGTAATTAGAGGGTGAAGAAGATTCGCCTTATTTGGGGATAGGCTGGACAAATGCAGTTTTTGATCCACTTGGAACGAGACCTGTGGAATAGGACGTTGAAGAAAACCTCTTTAGAACAATAGCGGGGATACCATCCGGACCAGAGGATTTATGTATGTTAAGGTATTTTAGGACTATCGCCACAGTAGAATCACTAACGCGCTCAATGACGGGCGGAATATCAACACTCACTGGCAGTGTTGAATTGGTGGTGAACTGCCTAGCAAAGAGATTAGCTTTCTGGAGAGAGCAAAGAAATGAAGTATAGGCCTGAGAAGTCTTCAACCAACTTGGCGCGAAAAACTGGAGGAAGATAGCTATAGACAGAGCTGGCTGAAGCCACGTCCGTCCCGGACTTGAGTGCCACCTTAAGTAAGTAAGTTTTTTAGATACTTAAAGCTACAAAGACCGTGGGTTTTTCCTATCAGGACATAAGGCCTCAACTACATACTACTATGCGCCATCGTAATAGGTTTCCGGCTATGTGTTCCTAAGCTCCTTCGATTTCTTTCCCAATCTGCCAATCGATTGTTCTATTTGACGTACTTCTCGGTCTCCGGAATCATAACTTTGGCTTCGAACTGATAAAGCTGTTTTACCAAACTTTGGACACCATGCCGAAGGCTTAGTTTTCGGATATGGCTAACGCTTTCTTGTTTGGTTCATCCTTCTGTAGAGATAATTGTATTAAACTCCCCGAGACTTACAACCGCTGCCGTTTGATGCTTAATGAAGGTTTCGTCTAGTTCTGCGAACTTGTTCTACCGAAATTGGTATTTTCGTCTATAACAATAAAGCAGGAAGAAGGTTGAAATTAAACGAGTGTGATAGTGGTTTTGCTGCATTTGTAATGGAAGGTCTCTTTGCTCTATAATTAAATTGCAGGTTTCGCTGGGCTACCGACACAATAATTATTCCAAGATAATGAAAACTCCCTACTTTGTTTATGATAACTGAGCAATGCTTATCATCAGAGTGGATGACTGGAAGATTAGAGGGCTGTAAATATTTCTTTCACATTGATTTTCAGCTCCACTACCCGTGTCATGATAGTTAGCGCATATGATTTTCCCCAAAATCAACAAGATATTCAGGAAAAAAAATGATAATGACCTTCCGTGTCTGAAACTGCAAAGAACTGGAGATAACAGAGACGTTCTCAGGACAGCGCAAATAGATCCAGAAGAAGACATCTTTGACGATGACTTTTATATTGAAGATCCGAAGGAAAAAGTGGAGGCGGTGGGAGCTGCTTTCAAGAAAGTGTACAAGGTGAATGTTAGCATTCGCCCCAACTACGACCTGGAAAGCAGAGCCCTACTTGAACACTTTTACCTTCGAAATGATATGACACAGTGGCAATCTGAGAACCGCGGTTTTATGCGGTTCAATGACGATTCCTTGGCAAATGCCATAATCGCCGAGCAAACGGAACCAAGTCCCTTGTTAGTGACGAAGGTTGAGCTTCAGCTCATCTTCAACTCAATAAAAAATAAAAAGTCAGCAAGTGTCGATGGTATATCCAACGTTGTACTAAGACATTTACCGATGGAGGCAATTGACATTTACACCACACTCTTTAATAATGCGCTAATCCAGTGCATTGGAAGACTGCTGTGGTTCATCCTCTCCCGAAAAAGGGAAAGGAAAAATCCAACCCGTCAAATCTTTGCTCGATAAGTCTTCTTCCGAGCATCAGCAAAGTTTTCGAAAAAATCATAAATAAGGCTCGGACTAAGTGGGCTGCGGACGACAAAATAATTCCGGAAACAGTTCGGGTTCAAGGCTACGTCTAAAACCGTTTCTGATATCCCATGGAATAAACCAAAACAACAATGCACAGGTGCTGTTGTGGTTTATTTGGAAAAGACCTTTGATACCGTATGGTTAGAGGGTTTTAAACTATAACTGAGCAGGCTTGGCATGACCAAGCCATTGTTTTATATACTTTATGATATGCTTAACAGTACAAAGTTTGTTGTTAAAAGTGGCAATGTAACTTCTACCACAACATTCACAATTAAAAATGGTCTTCAACAGGGAGCGGTGAATTACGTCGACGATCTAATTGCGTACAAAACGGCCCGAAAGGTTGAGGTTATTAGAATTCTCTTGCAGCGTGATTTCGACAAGATTCAGCGATATTGCGACGACTGGAAACTCAAAATAAATGTTCAAAAGTCGGAGACAATTCTGTTCCGGACTCTGTTGGTTAGGGCCACGAGGGATACGTGCAAGAATTGGCACAAGATGGTCATCGTTGATCTTCGCGATTAGCGAGCAAAAATGTAGTGAAGTACCTCAGTATCTGGTTAGATCAGTATTTATATTTCGACAGACATATAAATGCTGCTCTGACCAGGGCCAGGGAACCTTCGCTCTGACGAAACGGCTGTTTTTTAGCAGTTGGCTTGACCCCAGAGTGAAGGTAATTTGCTACATGGCCCTCATACGGCCAATGATCGTTTATGGTTATCCTGTGTGGTATAGCGTTGCCCTTCCCAGATGGAGAAGTTTCGGGTGTTCGAGCGGCAGTTTTTACGACGCTGTACCGGCTTATATCGAACAACCGAATATTTTTATGTACATTACTATTCCAATGAGGTCCTATACACCGGGGGTCCAACCAGAATTGACAATTTCGTGATAAGACCAGTTTGAGGTCACATTGTAAGGGCTATGTCTTCGACCAACAATTTAATTTTCGGGGTGTTCTATCCGAACAACGAGTATTTCGAAAGTACACGCTTGAGCGGCTTCATTCCCACAGAGGCATTCCTCTTTTTAGACAAATGCGGTCTGATACAAAATAGATTGGCAGTTCGGCTAATCTACCACGTCAGACCAAGAACCGTGGATAGGCGACTCCTGTACAATCGGGACGTCATGGCACAAGGCGGAGCAGAGCTCCTTCGGTTCAGTAGGGCTGTGTCCGAACTGGACCGAACTGATAGGGTGAAGCAGGAGAACCAGTTTTGTTGGCTTCAATCGGCACTTGATATAAGAACGCAATAAGAGCAGAATTAGTGGCAGTATGCAGCATTGCATGACTCGATTTCCACTTCGGATAACCTATACCTTCATTAAAGCATTCATTTTAAATAAACTGCCGTTTGGTAAGCTGTCAGTTTTGAAGATGTCATCGTTTGACATTTGACAAGTAAAAACAACGCCCTTTATTAAATTGGAATAATAAACGCTTGTACTCCCAGTTTACAAAACTAAAGTCCTTTTAGCTTGTTCATGAAGCACTTTCTCAATCGGCAATAGTAAAAGTGGTAGAAGGTTTGAGCTGTTGGAAATAGCTAGTAATGTGAAGAATCAAAAGTTGTGCGTCGTCGCTGAAGAACAATTGTGAATATTGCTGTTCTAGCCCCTAGAATTTTCACATTGGAGATTATGGTAATAAGTAGAAATGTGGCATTTGGGGCATTTGGGTAAAAAGAGATTACCATCCCCTTATGGTGTCAATGTTTTGTGCGCTTTTTGGGTTGGTTGTGTGATTAGATCTAACTTTTTCGAAAAAAAGGCTGATGCAACTTTGACTATACTTAATGATTTCTTAGTATTGGTTTAGATGACGTTTAATTTTAATATGACAGTGGCCTTAAACCTTTTTCGTTTGATCTTAACAATTAAATAAACATTTAGATAAAAAAATATGAAATCTATTATTGGAAAGGCTTTCAATTTAATTCCTCAGAGCAATAGTTTAGGTAACAAGGCTTAAGATCTATATTTTTTAAGATTTAAGCTTGGCAACCCTGGCCTTCTATTTTGCTTACCATAACTCCGATTGAATATATTGCAAACTAATATTACATAATAGCATCATTACCCACTGCATCATGATGCATACCCCTCTGCTTTTATCATAAAATATACCTTCACCGAATTCCAATCCAAAATAGATAGAAGCATAATATGATGATAGACTTAGAAGACCCTAAGTTCATAGTCATCACTGTAAAATGGCATGTCAAATGGTTGTCCTCCCCTGTCGGCACTGCAAAACCTATCACCATCATTTACCTACTTGAGGGAAAATAACACCAACAACCACAACCACACTAAGAACCCTCAATCCGCCCATACTTAAGCATCACTTTAACTGACCATTGCACCAGGCAGCCGCAGTTTTAGCCATAGCCGCAGTCGAAATCGTATACCTACTTGTTGATGCAGTTGCTCGCTGCTGCCGCCATCAAGTAGGTAGAGAGGTACCCTGTCCCTGTCCAATGCAGATCAGCTAGCCAGCCAGCCTCCTCCATTGGAATGGTCAATACATCTTGTTTAAATGAACCAAAAGGTGTGCATTCAGAAACGACTGATTGAACCCTGAGTGGATCGGTGCTGATGGTGGTCCAGCACACCAGCGCTCGTTTGTGCGCCATGCAGAAAGCTAGAGTGCTAGTGAACCATTAACCTAAGCAAACCATTGCTGGCAAATGTTAATCTCAGTTCCACAACTCCAAGTCCACACAGATTTTCACATCACAGCACTGGAGCCTCTTTTGATGGTGTACTATAGTTGGAGCTGATGCTCTCTAACAGTGTCCATGGACAATTTACAAAATAAACATTTCTCCCAAGGCCTGCCACAGCTTTGGCTGCCTGAAAAGACGCGACGGATGAATAGATGGCTGGCTCGATGGATGGTTGGTTGGATAGATGGATGGATGGATAGATGGATGGATGGACGGGAAGGCGTCCAAGTTTATGGGGCATCGGGAGCCAAGTGGCGCGGCGGCAACCGACGGTGTGGTGTGGTGGCCAGCAGAGTTCTCTGAGTTATGCAAGACGTGGACCTGAATGGACGTACGGACGGACGATGACGACGCGACCGCGACGTGGAGCTACCTGCTCTCGAGTTGTTATTCAAATTTGGATTTGTTTAACTGGCGGGCGTGCGAAAGTCCTTCTTTGGCTATGTTCATTGGATGGTTTCAGGGTAAGCCTAACTGTAAATCACATTCTTGTAGGTGTTACCGCGTCAACCCTGGAGCACTTGGTCAACAGCTGTATCTGTTCGATGGTTTTGTCTTGGTCAGTGTTTCTTTTTGGTTGTTTGTGTACACGGACGACTACGACTAACGCGGGTGGCAGTGGGAAACGATTTAATTAAAATTGATTTGATATGCTGAAGCATGATGGATGGTCCACGACAATGTCCCAAGTCCAAGAAGTCGAGCTGAGAGAGCACATCGAACCTACATATCTTTATGTATATGCATGCATTGCATTTATGCTGAACGGGCTTGAGCTTGAGAAAGATAACTGTTGACCACATTTGGCTGTAGCTTGGTCAATGCACACCACGAGGAGACACCAACGACGACGACGGACGATGATGATGGTTCATATGCGGTTGTAAAGAATTGCGCCCGCATATGGGAGCGCAGACATTTGATTTATGGCGATAATGTGATTGCTTTTGGATCAAAAATGGTCACACGTCCCGCTAATATGATTATCCTAAGGAATTGGAACACTTTTAAAGGTGGCGGATTGAGGATTGCGAAATCTTTCAATTGTTTCGAACGATGCCTGTGATGGTCGAATGCAAATGTGAAATTGTTGGCCGCCAGCTATAACAATACCCAAGGGATTGATTGTATTATTACTTTCTTGCTCTGATTTTTTCCGTGCACTTCATGCAGAGTTTTTGAGAAAAAGGTTCAAGATATATCGGAAGAGTTATTGGCGATTGTCTTTTATGGAAGGTGTGTCTAACGGAATTTTGAATTTTTTTTGTTTAAAGGAAGTTCGGAATTTATTAAAAATGATTGATGGAAGAAGTAGAACATTGACCTGACATGAGTCAACTAAAGAAGGTAGTCAATACCTAAACAGGAATTTAGTTTGATTTTGTGCGGAGAGTGATTCTAGAAGTCTTTACTTTAGGGACAATATGGAATTATTTTCGTCCAACTAAGCGAAGTAGGGCAATAAGATGGATTTTAAAAGTGTATAACCAAATATTGATTCTTTTGGATGAAATTTCGGTAAGAAAAAAAAACTATCGATACCTTGAGATAGTGAAAGAATATGTCCAAAATTAGATGAAATGGGGCAATTTCGATTTAAGTCTTTATTCAGAAGTCTAAACTTAAAGTCTTTAGAAATTAATAATGTATACAGATTTTGAAGTTAGCAGACATTGAAAAGTAAGACTATCATATATCAAACAACAAAGTTTAATGCATCTCTGTTATTCCCCTAATTGTGAAAGCGAATTTATACAGTCAAGGACGGACATGGCCCTCAACCAATATGTCCTCTACCACCTGCGTTATCTGCCTGAGCTGCGGTCTTCCTCTACTGCGCTGTGCTATAGGATTTTATTCGAAGACTTTTAGGGCTAATGTCAATTACATTTTTTTCTCGGATCATCGTAAGACGTTCTCATCATAAGGTCCAAGACTCAGGGATGATGAGTTTTTTTGTTAACAAGCGCACACTCAAGAAGATATTACTACCCTTATTATGTAAAGACACAGTGTGAGCAATAGGTAAGAGAGAGAGGGGTTGAAAAGACGAGTCGGTGCACATTGGTTTTGAATTTCTGAACATTGCAATAAATGACAAAGTGTGGTATGGAATTTCACATTCGCGTAGTACGGCTTAAGAACGAATCTCTGTACTTAACTTGACTTAACTAACTTAACAGGTACTTGAACTCCTTTAATATATCGATGCGCTTGTTGTTGATGATCCATGATTCCTCCGGTAGCCTTCTTCGGTGTCTAGATTCAAAAATCATAGCTTTTGTTTTACTTGTATTGTTTTTTAGGCCCCAAGTTGAACAGTAGTCTTGAATTCTGTTGATTTGCAGTTGCAGAGCACATGGTGTATCAGCCAATAGCACCAGGTCATCAGCATACAGAAAGCCTTTTACTAAGGAGCCTGCAAAAAATATACCTTCCGGAAGAATGTCAGTTACAGCATCGATATAAAGGGCAAACAAAATTGGGCTGAGAATGCATCCTTGGGGAACACCCGTAGACGTCTCAAACCATTCCGAGAAGTTGCTTCCATTCAAAACTGATGCAGTTGTTGAATCCAGGAATTTTGAGTATAAGAGAAGAAATTTCCTAGATGCACCTATAGATGATAGCTTGTAGATCCATGCTTGCCTGCCTATTTACCGTTTCAAAGGCCGCTTTAAAATCTATACGAAGCAAACGTAGAGCTCATGTGGAGCAAGTCAATTCCGTTATAACCAGAGAAAATATTTTGTGGCCATCAATATTTTTTCTCCATATAAATCCCCAGGCATGGATGGCGTACTGCCAGTTATGCTTCAAAACTTGCATGATGTGGCAGCTCAATGGCTGGAACAAATTTTCAAAAGATGTCTCCTTCTCAAACATGTGCTCATGTCGTGGAGACAGGTCAAAGTAGTTTTTATCTCGAAAGTGGGTAGGCGAGATCACGAATCCGCGAAGGATTTAAGACCAATAAGTTTAAGACCTTTTGTGCTTAAAACCTTGGAGCGCATTCTTGATTACCATATTAGAGAAATCCTAGTTGGACGACCTCTCGAAAGCTCTCAGCATGCTTATTTTAAGGGAAAATCTACAGAGACTGCCCTCCATGAGGTAGTGCGTACTGTAGAACAAACAATCCATTATAAAGAATTAACTCTTGTCACCTTCCTAGACATAGAAGGTGCTTTTCACAAAGTCCTTACAGAATCCATAGAAGAATCGCTCGTTAAGTTGGGTGTGGGAGACTTCATTCGAGAATGGATTATTTCCATGCTCAGTGGTAGGAAGATTCAAACCACTCTAGGCAATGAGTGAGTGAGTAGGGGAACACTTCAGGGTGGTGTCCTTTCGCCTCTTCTATGGCTTCTGGTCATGGATACAATTCTCGTTAAATAAGAGAGATGTGTAGTGAAGGCGGTAGCCTATGCGGATGATTTGGTGCTATTGGTGTCAGGAAAGTACACCTCTGTGATTAGTGAAATCATGGAGTCAGCTTTGAAGAAAATTAGCAACTGGGCCACGAGTTGTGGACTTGGAGTTATCTAAAGTAAAACTGAACTGTTGCTCTTTACCACCAAAACTAAAGTACCGCCCTTCACGCTACCTCGACTCAACGGTCAAATCCTATCATTGTCTTTCAGTGCAAAATATTTGGGAGTTATACGGGTTAAGAAGGCCTGTGTTGCTTTCTACGCCTGCAGCAAAATTTTCTTCAAAAAGTGGGGACTTCAGTCGAAGATGATTTTATGAACGTACACAGCCGTAGTACGCCCAATCTTATCATATGGTTCGATTGTGTGGTGGCCTGCTCTAAGCAAAGTCTATAATATTAATAAGCTAAAGAAGGTACTTGCCCAACGGACGCCTTAAACGTTATTTTGGATCTTCTACCAATCAACCTTTTTATTAAATACATAGTTTCCTGCAGGGCTTTTAGGCTGAAGGAATCAAATAGCTGGTTGTCAAAACCTTATGGTTACAGCAACACTACGAAATTGATTCCCTCAGATATTATCTCGGTAGATACTGACTACTGCACTCCTACTGTGAACCTTAGTAAGGGTTTTAAGGTTATTTTCTCATCGAGAGAAGATTGGGAGGATGACATCGTGTCGATAGGTTTCAACACAACCATCTTTACTGACGGATCAAAGATGGAGTGCGAAGTTGGTTCTGGGATCTTTTCTGATCTGGGTTCCGGGCCATAGTGGTATCGTCAGAAATGAACGGGCTGACGAGCTAGCCAGGCAAGGAACTGCCTTCATAGCTCACTTGCGGAAATGGTTAACATTTCTCTTGGTGCTATGAAGGGTAAAATCTTGTCTATCTACCAAACTAAATCAAACCGAAGGTGGAGCAATTTATCCAACTGCATTATATCTAGAAAGATATGGCCCACCTATAACAAAACCTACAAACGATCTTCTATGAGGGCCAAGGCAAGACATAGCCAGGATTGTTGCGGTTTGTACCGGACATTGGCCTATAGAAGTTCATGCAGAGAAGTTGGGTATTTCTTACAACACCTTTTGCCGTAGTTGAAGTGACCAAAGAGAAAGTGAAACGATAATTTATTTCCTCTACAAATGTCCTGCTTTGGCAAACACTAGAATGAAATACTTTGGAAAAGCATTCTTTCACGAACTTGATGAGCTATCTGAGACAAGGATTAGAGACCTTATCTTTTTTCTCAATGCGACAAAATGGCTCTAACATAATCGCTGTGAAGCTTCTCTATCAATCTATTCCTTTCAATTTAAGGTCAAACGAGTTTTTGGTATCAAAACGGCGCACTACAGCGCTAATTGGATCTCAGGCTAGGTTGCCTTGAGATTGCCATTTCTACCTACCTACCATGAAAAGCTGAGAGTACTATCGTCAGTGAAACAATGTATTGGGTTTGAAGTTGTAGACAGGAGATAATTAAAATAAATGGGAAAGAGTGTTGGAGATAGAATAGAGCCCTGGGGCATACCAGCATTTATTTTGTGGTTTTTAGACTTGAACCCATCCAATGAATTGAACGATCCATAAGGTAATTGCTAATCCAATAAAGGAGGAACTCATGAAAATCCAAAGCACGCACTTTCGATATGAGAGCCTAATGCCCAACACTATCAAATGGTTTTGAAATATGAAGTGCAATAATCTTACTTTCTCCAAAGCGATGTAAAAATTCGTTCCACTGTTCGGTAAGATGAATTAAGAGATCACCAGTGAACCTATTGCTGCGAGAGCCGTATTATCGGTTATTAAGAAGCTTTCGATCTTTGAGATATTTCTTGAGCTGATAACTAATAAGCGTGACCTTGACCTTGGAAAGAAGGGACGTAGGTGCAATCAGTCAGTAATTAGAGGGTAAGGAAGATTGAAAGAAAAAAGATTGGCCCCATAGATTCACTAACGCGCTCGATAACAGTCATAACCCTCACTGGCTACGTTGAATTGGCGGCGAACTGCCTAACAAAGAGATTGGCCTTATCTTAAAAGCTAACGAATATAATGTCTTATAAATGTCTTCTATAAGTCCAAAGAAGCAGCGATTTCCAAGAGTTAATATTCGATTGATTTCAGCGCTGGTGTGACTGTATGCATTTATAGAGGTACCTAGGAAGGCAAAGTCCTCCACAATTTTAATGTCATAGCTGTTTATGGTGAAGTTTTGTCATCAACAGCCTATACTTGGCCTTGTCCTGGGTTCCTAGTTTTTTTTTTCTACATGGATACCTTTTTCTGATCTGAAGCCACATTGATATCGACCCATCAGCTTATACGCGTAGTTGAGGAGATTGATGCGAAAAAGTTCAGATGATGTTCTTTCTTGAGAATTGGGAAAACTATGCTGACATTAAACTCAACAGCTTTGATGAACTTCACTTTCAATTCGATTTACACACAAAAAATCACGAATTAATTCGTTTTTAATTAAAGGTTTCGGTTTGATATTACGAAAAAATTAAATTTTTCATGACCAATTGGCATAATTGCGGGTGTATGTCCTCAATGAATTAACTAATTCAATATTTCAGATTTTAAGTTTATTGTGGAGCATTTTCTGGTCGTATGAAAATCAATAATCGTAGTTTGGTAAAGAGAGGTTATAGAGTTAAATCAAGAACCTTCGGCTTGGAGGTCGTGCGTCAGGGTGACTTCCTGAAAAACTAGTTGCGAAGCACCAACAATCCCCGGCTAGGAACAGATTTACTGTTGACAACCCACGCAAACGATTTAAGTACAACGAACTTCGGATATGCACGTGGAATGATGGGTCCCTTAATAGACCACGTGCAGCCAAAGAGGAGGCCCTACAACGCTATAAAGTAGATATAACTGCCATCCAGGAAATGCAATGGGATGGGCAGGGCAAACAGAGGATGAAAAACTGCGATATTTACTTTGGTGACTGCTACCACGAAAACCAACAGCGCTTATTTGGATGCGGCTTCGTCATTAAAGGCAGACTTATGCAAATAGTCTTGAGCTATAGGTGCATCAATGAGCGCCTCATGACCATACGCATCAAGGCTAAATTCGGCAACATTAGCCTGATATGCGCTCACGCCCCTACAGAAAAGAAAGACGACAACACCAAAGATATGTTCTTCGACGTCTTAGACATAACATATGAGCAGTGTCTAGGAAGCTAGGAAGGGAAGACATCTTTGGTGGAATAATCGTTAAAAACAACCTGCACGATAACACTTCCAACAACGGATTCAGGCTCATAGATTTTGCTGCGGGGCGAAACGTCATGGTAGCCGGTATGCGTTTTCCACATCTCAACATCCACAAAGGTACTTGGACTTTTCCAGATCAATCTACCGTCAACCAGATTGACCATAATGCGATCGACGCCAGACAAGCTTCCAGCATCATGGATGTACGTACTTTCCGAGGACCTAAAATCGACTTCGACCACTACTTCGTTGTAGTCAAGGTAGCACTTTGGATTTCCAGACCCAAGGCAAAACAGGGAGGTCCTGGGAGAAGGTACAACGTCGAACGGCTACAAACGCCAGAGATCGCCAAATCCTTTTCCGACCGAGTTAAAAGTAACCTCTCTCGAAGTTCTCTGCCGCCAACACAATGTATCGAAAACCAGTGGCAACATTGCCAAGATGCAATCAGAGAAGCCGCCTCTGATGTGCTGGGTTTCAAGCAGCCACCAATAAAGAACCACTGGTATGATGAGGAATGTCGGCATTCAAATGCAACCAAACAACTGGCACGCAAAGCGGCGCTGCATAAAAGGACGAGAGCTGCTCATGAGCTCAGAAGGAAAAAGAGAGGGCATGAGAAGCGTGCGGTCGAAGATATTGAGAGGTTCAAAAGCAGGAATGAAGTTCGAAAGTTTTATGAACAGGTGAAACGAAATTCACAGTTACATAAAATTAAAACCGAAGGCTGCAAAGACGAAAGTGGAAACATCACAGTAGAACCGCAGTCAATGATGAGGATATGGAAGGACCACTTCTGCAGACTGTATAACGGCGACGACGAACTAAATTCCGCTGTCAGGCAGGATGATCCATTCAACATAGACGACGAAAGCCAGCAATCCCGTCCTCCCTGCTTAGACGAAGTAAAGATTGCCATATCTAAGCTGAAGTCTAATAAAGCCGCTGGAATGGATGTCTTGAATGCCGAGCTCTTTAAAGCAGCTGAAGAAAAGTTGATTAGGAGCATGCACCAACTTAGCTTTAAGATAATAAGATATGGTCGGAAGAAAGCATGCCCGATGAATGGAACCTCGGTATTGTTTGCCCGATCCTGAAAAAAGGAGACCCTCTAAACTGCACCAACTATAGTGGAATCAGTCTACTTAACATCGCCTATAAAATCTTCTCTGCCGTAATATGTGAATGTCTAAACCCCATCGTCAACAACCTAATAGGTCCTTATCAGTGTGGTTTTAGACCAGGAAAGTCCACAGTTGCAGAATCATGGACTATTACAAAAGCGTATGAAAGCACCTTGGGTCGCTTCGAGAAAAAAGTTCTTCGTGTGATCTACGGTCCCGTATGCATCGAAGGGGAGTGGGGGAAAAGATTGAACGACGCAGCTGTAAGGGCTGTACAGCGACGTAGACTTAGACGGAAGGGTAGAATTCCAACGACTAAGATGGCTGGGTCACGTAAAGCGCATGGAAACTAATGCTCTTGACCGGAAAGTCTTCGAATCCACATCCACAGGACAGCGCAGTAGAGGAAGACCGCGGATCAGGTGGTGCGCACAAGTAGAAGGTGACCTCACGCAACTTGTAGCATGAAACTGGAGTGTTGAAAAGTACTAAGCGCTAAAAATAATAAGTGGCCACCTTGCCAATCTGCATACATGATCTGTCATTTTATTATATATTCATTTTGTGAATTCATCAGAATGAATTGACATACTTTCATTCCGAAATAAAACGTGGTGCAATCCAGTTGGATTCTTCTTTTCATTTTCTTTTTTAACTCTTTTACAAAGTATTTTAACATTTGGCATCCCTTGCGGGGAACTTTAATCCTCCGCGTTAATGAATTAATTTGTAAAGAGTTTAATTTTGATACTAATGGCGCTGGCCAAAGAAGAATCTCTTGCAAAACTAATTTTTAACTTCTCAGCTAACACACAGAAGGCAGGGAAGGCGAAACAGACTAAAGGATACCTCGTGGGCAGAAGAAAATTGCTAGAAGAGTACTGGTCCAAATTCAATGAGGCTCACGACATCATCTCATCAATGGATTCAACAGAAATCAACGAGAAAGATCTGCAAAGGCTTCTCTCGGATGAGCGTTTTGCCGAAATTGAATCTGCGTACTGCGAGGCCCTTGGAGATTTCAATGAGATAATAGACGAGCTGTCTACAACTACACATGAGCCGATGTCTCATTCAACTCCGACTCGTCTTGTCGTGAACGGAGGCATCAGCACAGTTAAGTCGACGCTACCACCACTGCAACTACCCACTTTCGATGGATCGTTTGAAGAGTGGCTGAACTTTAAGGATATGTTCACCAGCTGTGTCATCAATGACAAAATGCTGTCTGATATACAACGCTTACACTACCTTAACTGTAGTCTCCGTGGTAGTGCTACAAGTGTCCTCAAAAACATTCGGGTTAGCGAGGATAACTTTCAGACTGCATGGGACATCTTAAAAGGTCGCTATGACAACAAGCGAAAATTGATTAAGCAGTACCTTTACGACATTGTTAATTTGCCAACCATGGTGAACGAATCACATGTCGCCTTACGTCAAATACTTGATGGAATTACTGAAGCTGTTCGTGCTCTACAGCATCTAGGACGGCCAACAAACCAGTGGGACGACTGGCTGATTCTACATGTGACTTAAAAACTCGACCCTGTCACAATCAAAGATTGGGAAACGTCACTTGACAGTCCGAACTCCATCCCCACCTACCTGCAGCTAGAAAAGTTTTTGGAAAACAAACTACAAGGCCTGGATGCTATGGCGGCATGCTCTAGACCAAAACAAAATGAGCCCAAAATTAGTTTATTAGTGAGTATGCGGTGCAACAACTTCACCTTCGACGACTGGGGTAGGAGGCACAAGTGTTGGAAAGTCAACAGGTCTGGTTGACATCTCTGTGAGCTCTCTCAGAGACCCAGACTTTAATATTAACTGCAGAGCATTAATTTTGCCACGTTTGGGTCCTCTTATGCCCACTCTTCGTCTTGATACTAAACAGTTTGGTGAATTTATGGATTTGGAGCTGGCCGATCCAGACTTTTGCGAACCGGGATCTATAGACGTAATTCTGGGAGCCGATGTATATGGCTCTCTCCTATATGGTGAAATTTTGCAATCGTCTGCTGGTGCACCTGTTGCACAACACACCCATCTAGGATGGATAATCTTCGGGCGCTTACCGAGTCTACAACTAGAACGCTCTCAACAAACTTTTGCGCATTTCCACAGTCTGAGCTAGCAGATTTCGTTCAGTCTATGTGGAAATTTAATGAGAACGAAGACGTGGAATCTTCTTCTAAGATGACACAAGATGAACTCTACTGCGAAGAATTCTTTAGGCAAACGGTACAACGGACCTGTTCTGGACGCTATGTCATCAAGTACCCGTTTAAGAATTCCATCGACCTAACAACCTTGGCGGATTCGAAAGAAGATGCCTACAAACTCTTTCACCATCAACTCAATCGCCTAGAGAAGGACCCAAAAATGAAGACGATGTATGATGAATTCATGTCCGAATATCTAGAACTCGGGCATATGGAACTTGTTCATGAAGTCTCATCTCAACCGAATTGCTACATTCCCCACCATGGCGTATACAAGGAATCGAGTTCGACAACGAAATTGAGAATTGTCTTCAACGCATCCAGGAAGTATAAATCAGGTAAAACACTAAATGATTGTCTTCATGTAGGTCCCAAACTGCAGAGTGAATTGTCGGCGATTATCCTGAAATGGCGTACTCATCGAATTGGATTTATGGCAGATATTGAGAAATGCTATAGACAAATACTGGTGCAAAGAGACGATGCGGATATGCAGAGAATCATATGGAAAGATGAAGAAGGACGACCAGCTGTCTACAGATTGCTTACTGTCACTTATGGTTTAAACTGCTCTCCGTATGTCACCATCAAAGTTCTCCATACTCTGGCCAACGATGAAGAGGCTAATTTTCCTCAAGCTGCTAAGGTACTTCGTGAGTCATTTTATATGGATGACTGTCTCCACGGTGCCGACTCTGTTGAGGCAGCTCAACAATTACAGCTGGAACTGCAGAACTTACTACAACGGGGAGGTTTCCTGCTCCGAAAATGGAACTCAAATTCTACCGAGTTTCTACAAGGAATAAGCGTATACGATAAGTTGACTGAACAGTGTTGCGATCTTAATTTGGATCGTGAAACCAAGGCGCTTGGGATCTATTGGTTTTGTCAAACTGATTGCATTGGTTACAAAGTGAACGTCACGAAACTCTCAACACCAATCACCAAACGCCAACAGCTCTCCGATGTGGCCAAAATCTATGATCCAACTTGTCTACTGGCTCCAGTCGTGATTACAGGGAAAATTATGTCACAACAACTTTGGCTTTCTGGTATATCTTGGGATGATCCACTTCCAGAACCTCATCAAAAGAACTGGATCCAATTTCGAGAAGAGCTTCCATTGATAGAGAACATCAAGGTTTCAAGGTGGATATTCTCGTCTGTAAATGCCTCAAGTTACCAACTACATGTTTTTTCCGATGCTTCTACTTCTGCTTATGCTGCTGTCTCTTACCTGCGAGTGAAAACATCTGATGGTGAATATAGAGTGTCACTTCTTATGGCAAAAACTAAAGTGGCACCTTTGAAGAAAATTACCGTTCCGTGCTTGGAACTCAATGGTGCACTTCTTGCTTCAAAAGTTGCGTCCAAAGTTCTCGACACCTTACAGTTGCCATCCATCACCATCTATTGCTGGTCAGACTCGAAGACAACTCTGAGCTGGATTCGATCAAACCCAGGAAAACATAAACAGTATGTGGCTAACCGAATCACCAAAATCCAAGAGCTGACAACTATCGACTGCTGGAGGTATGTGCCAACTAAAAGTAATCCAGCTGACATAGCTTCTCGAGGCGTCTACCCTTCTCAGCTACATAGTCTTGACTTATGGTGGTCTGGTCCAACATGGCTACAAAAAGATGAAGGAGAATGGCCTGAACAAAAATTTGTCGTCAGTGATGTACAGGAGGTGACAACACTTTTTGCTACTCATAGCCCGTCGAAGTTAACAGAGGATAAGATGGCACTGGGTCTTCTCTACAAATATTCTGACATCAACACATTAATTGGTGTAACATGCTGGTGCTATCGTTATATTGCCATCAAACTAAAACAACCACATGCTACCTCATCCTGGTGCACAGCTTCTGAGCGACAAGCTGCCTTACAGTTTTGGATAAGGTATGTTCAAAGAATACATTTTACTAATGAAATTTCTTGTCTCTTACAGGGTAAACCTGTCAGCTCAAAGAGCAAGCTAATGAAACTCAATCCAATGATTGACGATACTGGCATCGTACGATTGAATGGCAGATTAAAAAATGCCCTATTGACTGTGTCTGAACGGTTTCCTATCATTTTGCCTAAGGAAAGTAAACTTACGTCTTTGCTTATTGATCAAGCACATAACGCCACTATGCATGGTGGCAAGCAAACGACAATTAACTTTCTTCGAAGGCGCTATTGGATTATCGACTGTCGTTCCTCAGTACAGAAGTTCATTCGTCGATGCTTGATATGCTGTCGTCATAAGCCACAACCTACAACACAAATTTTGGGAATTCTTCCCACACCTCGGTGCACAGCCGCTGCTCCGTTTAAGCATTCCGGACTAGACTATGCCGGACCCTATGCGATTCGTACAACAAAAGGCCGAGGTCATCGAAGTTACAAGGGATGGGTCGCTCTTTTTGTCTGTCTGAGCACTAGAGCTATTCATCTAGAACTCGTTAGTGACATGACAACTGAGACATTCCTTGCAGCCTTACGACGATTCTTTTCTCAACGAGGGTACAGCTCTAGCATCTATAGCGACTGTGCAACGACGTTTGCAAGTGCAAATGCAGTTCTGAAACAAGACTTTACGGCTTATCAAAAACAGTTGGAAGCAGGTGCACGATCTGTGTCTTGCCATGGTGTATCTTGGCACTTTATTCCACCAGGCTCCCCAAACTTTGGAGGCATATGGGAGGCTGGAGTCAAGAGCATGAAACACCATCTAAAGCGGACAATCGGGGAAGCAACGTTAACCTTCGAGGAGTTTTACACAGTCATCAAGCAAATTGAAGCTGTGCTGAACTCAAGGCCGATTTCAGCCCTTTCAGATGATCCTGGAGATTTTGCTGCCTTGACCCCTGGGCACTTTTTGGTGGGCGGTCCCATCACTGCCACTCCGGAACCGGACTTAATTGACATCAAGACAGGTAGACTCTCACGCTGGAAACAACTCCAACAAATGCAGCAGGATTTCTGGAAAAGGTGGAGCTGTGAATATTTGCATGATCTACAAGTAAGAAGCAAGTGGCAAAAATCGAAGGCCAACATTAAAGTGGGTGATCTGGTCCTAGTGAAAGATGAACGGGCACCGCCACCGACCCAATGGCTACTGGGCCGTGTTTTGGAAGTTCATACTGGAGAGGACGATCTAGTGCGGGTTGCAACCATCCGTACACAGTCATCAATAATAAAACGAGCTATTTCAAAGCTGGTCGTGCTTCCTGTCGACAACGACTCTGCGGATGAACACGGTGGGCGGCCAGATGTTTCGTCGCAATAACTGGACGAGGTGGGCGGAATGTTGAAAAGTACTAAGCGCTAAAAATAATAAGTGGCCACCTTGCCAATCTGCATACATGATCTGTCATTTTATTATATATTCATTTTGTGAATTCATCAGAATGAATTGACATACTTTCATTCCGAAATAAAACGTGGTGCAATCCAGTTGGATTCTTCTTTTCATTTTCTTTTTTAACTCTTTTACAAAGTATTTTAACATGGAGACATCTAGCTAGGGACGGAGCTGTATTGTAACAAAGCTATGCACAATATTCTATTTATATTGAATTCAATAAATCAGTTCTTGTGCAGATCTTCATGATATAACAAACACATAAATAAATGATCTTATTCCAAAGAAGCTATTGTCTTCATACTCTTCCGTCAATAAAGAAAATATGTGAATGAGAATTCCTCAAGCTAAGTACGATGGTATCTTACATAAGTTAAGATTATTTATGAACATATAATTTTACATAATAGAGGTAGATCCTTGGTTACACAAAACATTCTCATTTGCAATAACACGGATCAAGTTATTGATGGCCTTTAAGGGGGATATGCATCATCACAAGAGCACCTTAAAATACAAAACCTCTTCCTATAACTTGTGTGTGTATGTATGGAATTAGCCAAAACAAAACACTTTTCTAAACTAATGTTTTGCCTTTGCATGTTTCCTGATAACTTAAAACGGTTTACGATTAGAAGCAAAACAACTACGACGAAGAGCATACTTAGAATAAGAACATTTTTTCAAACTATAACTAAGAACTTTATATCAGATAAGCATCAACGCACTTTAATGACCAACATAAAAAAATGTTTCTAATTATTTCTGAATCATGTACACACAAGAACATTCTTCAAACTTCAAAGACCTTGTTGTTGTTGTTATTTGGTTTCATTATACCTTGAAGGCATAATTTGGTTAAGAGTTAACTTCCTAATGGTAGGTCTTAGTTAACATTTAGAAAGATTATCTTAACAAATAGTGATATGGTTATGAGGCATTGCTACCGATCCGAAAGAAGTTAGTAGCGTGCTGAGCTAAGTCTTAAAAAAAGTGATTAAAATTTGAAGAATTTAAATTGGAAAGAAATAATTTATATGTTAAAACAAATGAACCATTTAAGTCAAGTCGTCGTGGGCTTTGCATGATGGATATTTGCAATAATAAAAAAGAGCTAAAAGTCTGATGGCATTTACATGGTGCTCAGTTAAGGAATTTAATTTTTTTTTCGAAAAGAGGCTTTAATGCAACCCATACAGATAAATTTTCCATCTTTGTCCGCCTGTCGATTTTTCTTTATTTAAAAAAATATTTATTAGAATATTTTGTGCGAGATGTTAACATTTAAAGGCAATATCTTTTTATGTTCCCATTAGACTTGAGTCGAATAGGTTTCATGTTTTTGTAAACAACAGTTGTCAGTTTAATTTTTCTAGGAAATAAACTAAGAACAAGCAACAATACTTTACATATTTCCTGAGATTTTTAGTCGAAAACCAATTTTTACGAATTTAATATAATAACTTCTTATGGATATGAGCAAAGGTTCGAACGCCAGCTCTTTTGTTTGGATTTTAGATAAATGGTATTTTTGTTTACTTCTTAAGAGAATCACGTAAAAATACTTCAATCTTTAAAAATTCACTCTCGTTTGATACTGAATTCTACGGTTTTTTTAAAAGATCCACCGAAATCCAGTTTACTCCTAAGCTGCATACTCGTAAGTCTGTTAATTATAGGATACACCTACTTTCCTTGCAAAATCTCATTCGAAGAAAATTTAAATTCCATTTTAATAGCTAAAATGCTCATTGCCCATCCACAGCATATAAACATACTTACATACCAATAAATAAACTGTGCATGAAAATCTGTAATGGGAAAACTGTCAGAAAAACTGACATATACTAACGATACTCTATTCGCTTAGCTTATCTATTTAAATACGCGCACAGAAGAAAACGAGTAGGATGTGATGTTTGTTTATAAACCTAAGAAGACTTAATTAAAATAAACGATTTATGTCTAATTAAGATTCAAATTAGCGTGTGTTTCCAATCAAATAAGATAAGATTAAATAAAAATAAATTGAAATAGAAATAAAGTTTAAGAAAGTGAAATTTAAGAAAAAAAAAAACTAAGTCAAATTAATTTTGGTTTTCCATTTACAGAAATACAGTTTAAGAATAAATCAAGTTAATACTCGTTTATTCAAATTTGATCCAATTAATTGCTGAAGTATAACATCTTGAGTTTTTACGAGTTCTGGGTCAATCTTTTACTTTGTAACTTCATGATTTAGTGAGTATTTGTGTTCTAATTGTTTTTTATGATCTATTATAGTAAATTTAAAGATCTTTATCAGAGGTGTTAATAGAAGAGTGTAAATATAGGTTATCTTATAAATTTAAAGATATCGAATGATTACATCCGGTTTTAAACAAAAAATAATGAACAAGTTTAATAGTATTTATTTTTTTGCTCCAATAAAATTGCTTTGAAGTATAAATAAAAAATTAGGTGGCGCAACAGTTCGTTGAGAACTATAGTACCTAGAGACTAACAACTCTCAAACATTCCTGTGTGCGTGAACGGCTGATTTGAGAACGCTTTTTTCATAACAAGAATTACTCTTGGAGGGTTTGTCAATTTCTCAGTACCCGTGAAAACATACTTCAGCTGACACAGGCAGAGATCGAACCAAAGACCTCTATCATGACTGTCAAACACACTTTTATTTATTCATTCATCATTATGCGTCTTCAGCCAGCTCGGTCCCTAGATAGCTGTTTCGCACACCAAGTAGGTTGATGTCTTTACCCACCATCGTGCGCCACCTGAGTTGCGGTCTTCCTCTACTGCGCCGTCCCTCGGGATTGGATCCGAAGACCTTCCGGGCTGGAGCGTTGATGTCCATCCGCTCTACATGACCTAGCCATCTAAGCCATTGGACTTTATTTCTGTTAATTAGGTCAGTGTCGCTGTACAGCCCGTACAGTTCGTCGTTATATCTTCTTCTCCATTCTCCATCTATGCATCCTAAGATGCTCTCATCTTTCTTTGACAGGGTCCAACCATCAGCGCCATAAATGAGAACCGGGATGATGAGTGTCTTATAGATGGTGATTTTAGATGCTCGAGAGAGGACTTTACTTCTCAATTGCCTTCTAAGTCCAAAGAAGCAGCGATTTGCAAGAGTTATTCTTCGTTTGATTTCAGAGCTGGTGTCGTTGTCTGTATTAATAGCGGTGCCTAGGTAGACAAAGTCCTTAACTACCTCAAAGTTATAGCTGTCCATGGTGACGTTTTGTGCAAGACGTTGTTGTTCAGTGTCCTTTTTTGAGGACAATATCATTGACCACTAAACCCATCTTCTTCGCTTCAGTCGCAATGCTCAAAAACGCTGCACTGACATCACGCTTTGATCTTCCAATTATGTCAATATCATCTGCGTATCCGAGTAATTGGATGGACCTTTGGAAGATTGTGCCTCTAGTGTTGAAGACTGAGTTTTGCACAATTTTTTTAAAGAACGACATTGAAAAAGTCGTATGACAGTGCTTCGCTTTGTCTAAAACATTTTTGGACATCAAATGCATCGGTGAGATATTTTCCGAACTTGATAGAGTAGCGTGCATTCTCCATCTTCATTTTATTAGAAAATTAAAAAGAAATTAATTTATTTTTTTAGTAAATTGACATAAACACTACTTAAAATTAGGTCCTTAAAATAAAAGTCAAACTAACTTAAACATAAACTACTTAAAACTGGAACAACCCTAGCAGCAAATCTAGGTTTTTTTGTATTATTAATTTTTCGTGCCACCATTCCTATTCTACTTAAAACTAAACGCTAGAACTATAAAACAAGTATGTAAGCGGATCAAGGCTTAAAACCACATTCCGAATACCCACTATCAAGTGCAGATTGAAGCCACTAGAACTGGTTCTCCTGCTTAATCAAATCAATTCGGTCCGGGTTCGGAACGGAAGGTGCTCTGCTTCACCTTGTGCCATGACGTTCGGATTGTGAAAGAGTCGCCTATCCGTGGTTTTTCGTCTGACATGGTAGATTAGCAGAATTGTCTCTCCTGCGTCAAACCGCATCTATCCAAAAAGAGGAATGCCTCTGGTTGAATGAAGCCACTCAAGCGTGCACTTTCAAAATACTCGTCCCTCGAATTGAACGCCCCGAAAATTAAATAGGTGGTCGAAGAAATTGTCTATTCAGTTAATTCGAGCTCCGTTGTATAGGACCTCGTTGGATCAGTAATGAACGAAAGATGTAAGCAGGTACAGCGTCGTAAACACTGCCGCTCGAACATTCGAAACTTCGTTGAACCTCACAGGACAACCATAAACGCTCATTGGCCATATAAGTACCATGTAGCAAATTTACTTCACTCTGGGGTCAAGCCAACTGTGGTTTCCTCTGGCCCTGGTCAGAGCAGCATTTATATGTCTGTCGAAGTATAAATACTGATCTAACCATATACTGAGGTACTTCACTACACTTTTGCTTGTTAATTGCTGCCCGTGAAGATCAACGATGATCATCTTGCGCCAATTATTGCAAGTAATCCGGAACAAGATTGTCTCCCACTTCTGGACATTTATTTTTAGTTTCCAGTCGTCGCAAATATCGCTGAATCTTGTCGAAATAACGCTTAAGGATAATTCTAATAACCTCAACCTTTCGGGCCGTTCCGTACGCAATTAGATCGTCGGTGTACGCAATTGCCTTTGTTAAACTACCTATCAGGTCGGTGCTGTAAATGCTGAAGAGAATCGGCGAATTGACCGCTCTCTGTTGAAGACCATTTTTAATTAGGAATTTTGTGGTAGAAATACCGTTGAAACTTTTTATCATAGAGTGCATATATACAAAAATGGTTTGCACATTCCTAGCCTGCTCAGTTTTAGATAAAGACCTTCTTACCATACGGTGTCAGAAGCCTTCTCCAAATCAACCAGAACAGCATTTATTTCATTGGTTATTAGAAACTATTTTGACAGTTATCACTGTAGTACTCGACTGTCTCTAAGCTGTTTCGAGGGAAAAAGAAAAAGATCCAGAAAGAAGCCGCTTCTTAGATACGAAGGCTTTTTATTAGTCATCAGGTCGACGCCATATTCAAGCTAATTAAAAGGATGGTTACTCTGGGATATTGATTTCCCCAATCTTTATGTTTTGCATTTAAATCAACGGCTAAGACGAAAAAAGTTTTCTTTCAAGCTCAGTTTTAGTTCCCTTAAAAGAATCCCGATTCTGGCCGGTCTTTTCTTACGATATTGTATTTTTTTTCAGTCAATTTAGCTTGAAGTCTTTTAACGATTGGAACCTGTTTGTTCTTCCTTCAATCCTTGTCAGTTTACATCCACATCTAGAACCTTAAGGTGCGTCTCCATCAGCTCGCCCATTTTTTTCTAATTACGCCAGTCCAACACACCATCATACCAAGGGAACTATTCTGCATTGAACTATGCTACTGAAAAAAGTAGTTGTGGTGGGAATGTTAAAAGGTCATTGCTGAGCTCCTTTGATAAATGCAACTCTTACAGCGCTCTTCGTGTGATTGCATTATTTTGTAGAGCTGTTCTAAATACCTCATTACTATGATCCAGTTTCTCCACAATTTTTTCCTAGGTCCTTCCACTTCGCTACGCACCAGTCCGTGTTTTGAAGCTCATACGATACCATTTGCTTGGTCAGCCAGTTTTTTTGATGAGCCAGCAGCTTTAAGATAATAGTATGCGTGACAAGTTTCTTTGTTAACAGCCTCGTACTTATTTGTTTCCCATACTTGGGCAGTGATATAACTTAGACTTTATAGACTTTACAACAGCTTTGAATACCTTATATTTAGCTGACATGGTCCAATAAGTTAATGCGAAGAGATATTTCTACATGAAATGTTAAGCAAGATATTCACTCCTAGGTACTTGTACTTGCTGAAAAACTCACCATCCATTACTTAGGGCTTGTTTGTGTAAATTTTAGGACTCCATTTAACACAACAGGCTGATAGTCAATCTATCATCAGTTAAAGTTTCTCGGAAGTTTCCGAGAGACTATTCCAATTCGTCGATCCCTTTAATTTGTGTAGTTTGATAGAGAACTTTTAAGTATAGGTCGAACAAGTCAGACGAAAACAGATTTCGTTAAACTTATTTAGGCCAGCGTTTTACAAATCCAGGTGTGTTATTGGCTTTTTTTAAATGTTGTTTATGTGGCATAGTGAAAGTTGAGTTCTTTTTCACAATGACACTTAAAGCACAGATAAATTCAACTACAGGCACTAAGCCGCCATTAGTAAAGTAGCTCCAGGGAGAATGTCAAGTTGTGATATTTACTACATCGTAGAGAACAAAATTCCAGCCCATTTCTACTCCAAACGGTCACTATTTTGAGGATGCATTATCGCCTGGTGAACCTCGCGTGGGTTGGTGTCGTCCCATATACGGCATTTTTGCTTGTTAACACATCCATTTATCCAAAAATGCACCTCGTCACTAAAGTTAAAAAAATTGGACTCCTCTTTCAAATGATTCGAACCCCAGTCAGCGAACAAACAGCTCGGCGTTGTCTATGATCATGAACTTTGAGCTCCTGGGTCAGTTTGATCTTATACTGGTGTAGGCCTAAGTCCCAACACAAAGTTCGCCAAGTAGAAGTCTGCGAAAGGCCAAGTTCTTGCGCACCAATGCAAGGAATAACTTGTCTTGGGTTCCGCTGTACACTTTAACGGACCGCGGCCATGTTCTCAGCCGATCCTGAGTTCCTTGAACGTGAGGCTGTTGGCTGATCGTTTACTGAAGCGGTCGTCTCAAATTTAACCACCAACCGTTGAAAAGTCGACTGTGAAGGGCCACCACGTCTACCGTAAAATTAGCGCAAAGCGCAACGTTTGCGTTAACGAACACTCATTTTGGTAATGAAGTTTTATCATTTGAACGTGATGTTCAATCGTGTAACGTGAAATGATGATTTGGCATAAGCAGTTGAATAATAAACAAAAAATTTGACAGATGTCACCAAAACAATATGGCGACCACGGGGAGCCAATTTTATTTCGTCGAAGGCTTTTTAAAACCGTTAATGATTACGTCGACTTGTGCACAGAACATCAGTGAAAAATTTCCCCAGATTGGTAACCAAAAGAATTGTAAATCGGACACACTGGGCCTTACCAATAATTATTAATTATCTAAACAAGCGTTTAGATAAACGCCACATTAAACTTTAGAGACGAGTTTATTTGTGTGTTAACCAATAACTAAATTAAACACGTCTTTAACTAAACTGTGCTCTATTACATTATCTACTACATTTGTTGCCAAACAGACAGCTGCTGTCAAAATGACATTCCTCACGTTCGGGATGCTAACAGATAAGTATTTGCTTTATTTATGAAACGTCAGCATGGATGGATTTTTTTTAATCCTTGTTCGATTTGAAAATAAGTTTGAGAACCACCTAGATTAATAAATAATTTATTTTAAATGCTTATTTTTAATCATTAATATGTATTTATTTTAAATAGATTGTATGTGATGCGAATCAGCGCATAACTGATTTTGTGGCACGTTGGAGAGATTCTGCACATGATTCTCGAATATGGAGAGAATCGTCTATTTACCGCCGCTTACAAAGCATGGATTTGCAAGGATGAGCTATTCTTGCTTATGGTGGGTACCCTGCTTCAAAATTATTGCTGACACCCTTTAGAGTGTCTTACATTCAAATGGTTGGTTTGTAATGTAAAGCAATGAAAAGAAAATAATTTCTGATAGATTTCTTTCTTTATAGTGGGATTTGTAGATGACTCTTCTCCAGCTAGCATCTCCGATGAAGTATTTGAGTCCGATGATGGAAATGGTGATGACTTGGTTGTGTTACCCACCAGTTTCCTCCTGAGACCGGCTGAACGCACTTATTTTTCTCCTGGCTTTCGTTTTTAGCCGATTATATTGCTCTGTTATGTGTTTGGCTGTAAAGCAATAGCCATTGGCATTGAACATTTCCTGAATGCTTTGCGAAGCTTTAAATTTAGCTTTGAGCGTTCTTCCATCGTTGAGTTTACTCTCCACTGTCATAGAAAACTGCTTCAACCAGCAATACTTTCATTGCTGGTGTCCAGTTAATGGTCCGGACTTCGCTTTGTTGCCATTGGAATAACAATATGCTCTGAAATAAATTAAAATGTTACTTACATATATGTATGTTTAAATAAAAAGAAATTAATCTATTTGTTTATTTTAATTACTTAATGTTAATTTTTATGACCTCACGGTCACGCCCAAAAATAAATTAGCAACAGATACAAGAAACATTCTTTTGCTACCAACTGTCAGAATGACAGCACAAACATGACGTTTACACTTAATCACGAAGTTAAATACGCGTTTCTGTACTCTAAAATTTAGAGTGACGTTTAGCGTTAAGCTGACTATTAAATTGATTATTGGTATGGTTCATTATTTAGAGTCCACTTAAATATTTAAGTCGTCACTTAATTTGATTATTGGTAAAGCCTACTAAAGGGTGTCCCAAAATTAACGCAAGATTTGAATTCAATAGAAAACGCCGTTTTTAGTCTTTTGATAGTTATATTTTTATTGACTCGTAAAGTACATAGGATAGGGTTACGTATGGAATAACACATCGGACAAATGGCCTCCACGGCTTTGCATGCACATGCGCACTCTTTTGTTGAAATTTTGCATGACCATTCTGCATAAATGTGGCTGAATTTCGTTGATGCAGCGTTGAATCTCCTCCTTTAATGCACGGGTGGTTGTGAGCTTGTTGACATAGACTTGTGGTTTTAAATAAACCCATAAAAGAAGTCTAATGGTGTTAAATCACACGATCTAGGGAATAATTTTGATCACCGAAACGAGAGAGTACACGACCTGGAAATGTCTCATGCAGTAATTGAATTTTTTCACGGGCTGTATGACATGTGGCACCGTCTTGTTGAAACCACATATTGGAAACATCAATATCATCCAATTTTGGCAGAAAGAACTGTGTAATCATGTCGCGATATCGAGCACCAGTAACAGTCACTGCTTGACCAGCATCATTTTCAAAATAATAAGGCCCAATTATGCCTCCATCCCAAAATCCACACCACACAGTCAGTCGTTGTGGATGCATTTGTTTTTCGACAATCACATGTGGGCTCTCCGAACCCCAAATGCGGCAATTTTGGCGATTGACAAATCCATCAAGATGAAAATGTGATTCATCGCTTCGGATGATTTTGCTCAAAAAATCAGGGTCCATTTGTTGATGTTCAATAATCAATTCAACGAACTCTCTTGTTGTGTTAGTTGAATTTTGTAAGCATGAAGACACAGATCTTTGGTGAGTATACGCTGTAGAGAGGTTCTTGAAATTTGCAATTCTTGTCCACGACGTCGAATTGAGGTTCCTGGATTGTCAGCAACACTCTCACGCACTGCTTCGACATTCACATTTGAACGGCTTGTTTTTGGACGAGCAGTGTGTTTGGCGTCTCCAACGGATCCAGTCTCCATGAATTTTTCAATTAATCTCTTCACAGTTGACGAAGTTAAAACACTATACCGAGCATATTTTGTATGAAATTTTCGAACTGCAGCCGCCAAGCTTTCACTATTTTTGAAATATTCTTTAATAATGAAGACACGTTGTTCTATCGTGTAACGCTCCATTTTTAATAACCCTATACTGTTAGCTGTCAAATTGCTTTTTTTCAAGGTTGCCAACACTTCACTGCACAAATGGCGGCAAATTGAAATCTTACGTTAATTTTGGGACACCCTTTATTACGTGGAAATAGTTGATGGTATCGTTTTTACGGCATTTTTTTTATTGATTGGAATAATATACGATACTTTCCACGATTTCGGAAACATTCCTTGCAAATACAATATTGTGCATAAATAAATCATCTTTAAGTTTTTCATTTTTTTTCTTTTACTATGGTTGGTAGACTATTTTTAAAGGTGGTTAGATTTGAAGGGTCGAATTAAAACCATGGAAAGATACACAATCGAGCAACGCGTTACTGTTTTTCAGGCTGGTTATTTAAATGGGCACTGGAATCAAAATAAATACAAATGGTGCCCTTCATTCAAGAGTGATTGACGGCATTATTGAGCAGTGTTATTTTCTAAAGGGAGACCGGTCAGGCAGTTACTGTGAATGGTGTTCGCTATCGTAAGATGATGTAAAAATTTGTATGTCTTGAATTGGAAGATATGAATATGGAGAATATGTGGCTTCAACAGAACGATGCCACTTGCCACGGCAAATGTAATGCCCGTGTTATCTGGGACGGTGGTAATGTCAATTGGTCGCCAAGACCAAGTTTTTTTTGACACCGTTTGGCTTCTTTTTCTGGGGTCATTGGAAAAGAAAGGTGTACGTCGGATGAGATAATTCGGTACATTAATGGCATAGAACCTCAATTATGCCTTAGTGTCATCGAAGATTTGGAATATCGGAAGGAGGTATGTAGCCGAAGTCACGGTTGCTATATTTTGTTTCATAAATTTATTGAACCATACCAATATCGAAAATACGACTTCAAAGACCACTAAATATTTTTAGAAGATCGGACTATGCTGCTCATAGACCTCTATATCAATTAATTGAAATATTCAATACATTTTATTTTCCTGCAAGTTCACCAAATGATAAATTTAAGGAATCTAATTTTCAGTAAGAATTATATTATGTTAAGTAGTTTTTTGGAGCATTTGTTCACAACTACGAAATTGAAGGTTGTACTTGCTAACCACTTTATTATCAACATTTTTGACAATGCCTGATTTTTCAATCGGAGCATCCGCATGAACTTTAACTTTTATTAGGTTTCAGTTGTCAGCCTAAATAGTATCCACCAACATGAAAAGTTTAAATAATTCTTCTTTAATATCTCATTTACATAAATAAAATCGTAGTCCCCAGAATTTGTGGACTATTTTTTGACAAAAATGCTATTTTTATATCTTTTGACATTTTAACAAAAGATTTTGTGTCATTATGAACTGAGAACAAAAGTGAATATTTTTATTTTTATTAGATCTTTTTATGCACACTTTCACTTAAAGTTAAAGATCAGGTTAATAGTTACTAATTAGACCTAGCTAATATAAAACGTTTCGAAATTTTTGTTTAAGTGAAATTCGAGTCCGTTAATACCTCAAAGAATTTTTGCAAATTCTTGAAGATTAATTAAAGCGTGTCCGCAATAAACTAAAAAACAAAACCAAAGAAAAACTAAAGCTAAATAAAATCAATAAAAGAATATAGCTTCAATATGATAATCATCATTAATATAGATTTGAAGTTAAAACAATAATAATGATGTCTTCATCGTTATTACAAACAAAGCAAATGAGATGACAACTTTATTATTATTAAATTATTAATACATAAAAAGTTTATTAAACTATTAAGAATGATGAATTGTTTAAAGCGTGGTCGGAGAAAAGTGAGAGTGAAGTTTTGAGAACATTAAGATAAATTCATTCATTCATATTTTTTGAAAAACAAAAGAAAAACTTTCAGATACTCATTGTGATGAGAGACTTAATTGATTATAATTTTATTCAATTCTTTTATTGCATTGTTATAGTTTTGTCAAGTTGTCAGCACAACATAGCAACTCGGTGTGATGAGTTTTGTTTTATTAAGAGTTTGTATATAATAAATTAAAAAAATGGTGTAATAAATCTTTTGAATAAAGAATAAAAGAACAAATTAAGAATGGTTTTATTAACAAAGGTATCATAAAAAAGAGTGGGCTTACAAAATGCTTAGCTGGGTCTGTCTTTTTGCAAGCTTTTTTTTATTGTCATGGTGTCTTGTATAGTAAAGCCGTTAGGCCTTGAGGCAGATGGTAAATATTTTGAACACAAAACACAACACCTGTGATTTTTACTTCTCATAGGATATTATTTTAATCAGTTCGGTTTGCCAAATCAAAAATATTGAAATTTCTTTACTTCTTTAGATCTTTAGAGTCGGATTCTATTTGTTTTTAGAGAAAACGTAAACAAGAACACGTTGTACTTTCGTACCTTTTATATGATCGTTAACATAGTCGGAGAAAACCTAAACATTAAGCAGCATTTTTGGTGATGTCAAATATGTGCTTAATTCAAAACGGATCGATGCAAGTACCAGCCATGGATAGTAACATCGGAGGAGGTGTACGCTTTTGGAACAATATACTTCATTGAATTTTCAAAGCATTGGATTCTACACGGTTTTTTATTCTTCATATGACAATACTGTCAAGATCAGGATGTAATGAGTTTATCATAAGCTTACGGTAATAGCCCACATCCAAGGGATAAGGATGAAAATCTTAAAACAATTAAAAGAGGCTGGGATGGGACCCACACCGATAACTTCCCATCCCGTCTTTCGATTTGTCTTATTTAAAAGGTTTGTCGGTTTTCGTGTTTTGTTAAAAAAGTTATCAGTTATGTAAATAAATAATTCTAAAAAAATAAAAATCACCAACAACATGCTGCATATACGAGATTTTTAGTCTAAAACCAATTTTTACCAATTTTAGTAGCATTTTTTAAAAGTTTTTATTTCTTAAATAAATAAACACAAACTTGATGAATGAAATGAATTTGAAGTCATTACTGTTTTTCTTTTTTTTTGCACTTCAGAACTTCAGAAAGTAGTAAGCTTATAGCAAGCGTCAAACTACGATCAGAGGCTCATCATAAGTGCATGTGTTAGTTCTTAGTAAAAAATAATACAAATATAGCCTAACACACTCACAAAATACAAAACAAAGTTAGCATTTAACTATTACAGAACAAAAAATAAAATAAGAACGATTACGATAGTGGAGCACCATTCAGAAAGAGCTGTCGTAAACTCTTCAATAGATCTAAGTACACTAGATCTCCTTCTGACTGGGACTTATACAAACAAGCTCTAAAGCAATATAAAAAAGAATTAAGAAAGAGTAAGATGTCTTCTTGGAGAAATTTTTGTGGTAAAATAGAAAATACTTCAGAAGCCTCAAGACTCAGGAAAATTCTCTCAAAAAGTCCAACAATACCTAATGCTTTAAAGACAGAAACAGGCACATGGACTATCACAGATGAAGAATCTCTTAACCTGTTATTAGACACCCACTTTCCAGGTAGTTCTAACATACTCAACGACTTAACATCAGAGTAGTCATCAAAAGTAGTCTTCATTCCAAAAGCAGGGAAACCCTCACACGTTAACCCTAAAGATCTACGACCAATCAGCCTATCATCCTTCCTTCTTAAAACCTTGGAAAGATTGATTGAAATTTATATCAGACATAATTTAAAACCATGTCTCATTTCCACAGCTCAACATGCTTACTCTAAGGGAAAATCAGTAGAATCAGCACTTCACTCACTGGTACGTACTATTGACCATTCCCTCGAATACAAAGAATATAACCTGGTAGCGTTCCTAGATATTGAAGGAGCTTTCAACAACGTCAGTTACCAGGCGATCACAACAGCAATGGATAAGCTGAAATTAGAGAAGTCACTCATAGATCTTATAAGTCTCATGCTCAAAAGCAGGACAATAATTTCTAACATGAGAAGTTTTACTACCACCAGATCGGTGAATCGAGGCACTCCCCAAGGTGGAGTCCTTTCGCCTCTTTTATGGAACATGGTAGTAAACGACTTACTTACAACATTGGAAACAGAAGGTTTCAAGGTGATTGCCTACGCTGATGACGTTGCGATATCCGTATCTGGGAAGCACCCCCAAGTTCTCTCGAAACTCCTACAAAATGCCTTAAATAGCTTAACAAAATGGGCTTAGCAATGTGGATTGGACGTCAACCCACACAAAACAGAATTAATACTCTTCTCGAGAAGATATAAAATTCCTCAGATTAGCCCACCAAAGATTAAAGGAATACCATTAAGCTTTTCCGACCAAGCTAAATATTTGGGCCTCATTTTAGACAAAAAACTAAATTGGAAGGCAAATATTGATGAAAGAGTCAAAAAGGCTAATGTAGCGCTTTTTACTTGTAAAAAGGCCATAGGATCAAAATGGGGCTTCTCCCCAAAAATAACCCACTGGCTATACACTTCGGTAATCAGGCCGATACTCATTTATGGAGCCGTCGTATGGTGGACCGCACTGGATAAGATGGTAAATCTAAATAAACTCATTAAAGTCCAGCGGTCAGCAGGTATGTGCATCACAGGAGCACTTCGCACAACACCAACCGCAGCACTGGAAGTGCTTTTAAACCTAACACCACTTGACATCTTCTCTAAAAAGGTGGCTGCCAACTCATGTGTAAGGCTTAGAGCCACCTCTCAATGGACCAGTAACAATACTGGACATACAACCATTCTAGACAATTTCAGATCTATCCCAGATCGCTTAGACTATACCATCCCAAAAATGGTATTTGGTAAAAGATTCCATGTGTCCATCCCTTCAAGATCCTCCTGGGAAGAAGAGGGACCCCTGGAAGACGATGCGGTACACTTCTACACTGACGGTTCAAAGACCGATCACGGAGTTGGAAGTGGTATCTTTTCAGAACAACTGAATCTCAGTCTATCCTATAGACTTCCCATTCAATGTAGTGTATTCCAGGCAGAAGTAATGGCAATTAAAGAAGCACTATACTGGCTCAAAGAAAACGTTATATCTTGTAAGGATATACGAATCTTCTCAGACAGCCAAGCCGCTCTTAAATCTCTCGCGTCTGTCTCCACAAACTCTCGAACAGTCCACGATTGTCAATCATCTCTGAATGAGATGACGGAACAGTTTAACATTCACCTCATTTGGGTGCCGGGCCACAGAGACATTCCGGGAAATTGCAAAGCCGATGAGCTCGCCAAAAACGGAACACTTCTGACTTATGTTAGACAAAAACATAACATAGGAACACCACTTGCTACATGCAAATATCTTCTCAAGCAATATGCTTTAGAAACAACAAATACTAGATGGTCACAAAGTACCACCTGCCTGGCAACCAAGGAAATATGGCCAAGTATTGACTTAAAACGGTCAAAAGGCTTGATATCACTAAGCAGACAAAGTATAAGCTCTACAATTGGAGTAATAACGGGACACTGCCTCATAGGTAGACATGCTCTGAGGCTAGGGGTCTACACAAATGACTTCTGTAGAAGCTGCATGGACGAGGAGGAAGAGGAAACAGTCCAACACCTTCTATGTACATGTCCATCACTCTCCATTAGAAGGAATTACTTTCTCGGTAATCCCTTCTTCGATAATACCAGTGAACTGGCAAATATTGACACAAAACGTCTCTCTAACTTTATTAAAAGCACAAAATGGTTTGTTTAAATTCATTACTCTCCCATGAGTAACCTCATTAGTGGTATCACAATGGACCCTTGAGGTCTACGTGTGTCAATGATATCTAGACAGCCACTCTAACCTAACCTAACCTAACCTAGCCCAACACACTCACAAAATACAAAACAAAATTAGCATTTAACTATTACAGAACAAAAAATAAAATAAGAACGATTACGATAGTGGATCACTGGTTCTAAACAATGATTTTAATCCCAGCTTATTTAAATTTAAATCTATCGATGAACAGTTTAAGTTATATAAAATGCTTATTCGACTTAAAGCTTCATTCTTGCCATAGTTAGTTCTATGGAAGTCAATATGTATAAAAATCAAATGTGCGCAGGTGATGAGTTCCGCCCGGTAATTCAAATGTAAACAAGATAGCAAATAAGGTGCCTCAATTTCACCAATAATGAGTTGATGAAAAAATACTAAGTCATTATTAACACGCCTTTGATGGAGTGATTGCATTTGAAGAAGTAGAATACGATGTTCATAGGGAGGCAA